>NC_066864.1:18782995-19082995 GCF_025177605.1 Cucumis melo | reverse complement strand
TTTACATTTTACTCTGTTATAACTAAAAGTGACTATTTTGTGGTTCTAGTCTTATGCAAACCATTTACATAGGACGCCCCAAGTCCCATGTCTCTACATGAACGATTCAGGATTACATCGTTTGTACTAACTACGGAGCGGGCCGTATCCATAGCGTTTAACTAGAATAAGACGTCCAACCTTATTCATACACTATAGACCATTTGGGCTATTAACTTGAACTTAATCCATGTTTATGTCTGTACATAAAGTTCAAGTATATATGACAAACTCAGTAAAATAGCCTTAAGAACTTTATTTATTGGTTTTAAGATTATAGCATTTAATAATAAATTTTATTGAATCAAACAACAACGTATGAGTGTTAGGACACAAATTCCAACAGGATTAAGTTTAAGTGAATAGCCCAAATAGTTTATAGTGTATGAATAAGGTTGGGCGCCTTATTCTGGAAAAACACTATGAATATGGCCCGCTCTGTAGTTAATACAAATGACGTAATCCTGAATCGTTCATGTAGAGACATGGGAGTGAGGGTGTCCTATGTAAATGGTTTGTATAAGACTGGAACCACGAAATAGTCACTTTTAGTTATAACGCCGTAAACTATAAACTGATTATTTTATTTTAAATGATCTAGGTAATTTGGCTTAATCTTGAGCTAACTATGAATTTCTGTTCATTCGCTAGTATCCTTAGATCTGCATAGGTGAGTGCAGCTCATCATCGCTGGCCCAATAAGCCTCCCATTTAAGAGGTAAGACCGAGTGGATAGCTAGGGATATAGGGTGCAAGACGAAATTCACTTCTACCTACTTCTTGGATAGTAGATAGGTTGTTCCCTTATGGACTGAATCCAAGTCTTGAACAAGGGGTCCCACCTTCTCATTGGTCTGAGAAAGATTCAGGTTTATAGGTTGGACCTTAAAACCAATTGTTCAATAGTGGATCAGTGGGTCAGAAGGAGCAAGATGTAATCTCGACGGTAAAACGGTATTTTAACCTAGCCAAGTTTATGAACAACCTGTAAAGGATCGACTTACCCATCATGATTATATCAGGTGGAAAAAAATATATCTATAGTGAGGGGACTGCAACTAAGAGTCTTTAGTGGAATGACTTTTTAGTTAATGAATGTTGATTAAGCTTGGTCTAAAAGAGTTTAGCTAGTGAATCTCAAATCGTTGGAGCCCATGATCTATGGGTCCATTAGGTTACCCTACTAGCTTATATGGTATTAACTAAGAACAATATGCTGGAATAACTCGAATTGTTCGAATTAGGTAAAGAGAGAGAAACCAGTAAGTGTATATGATATAAGTCGGTGAATATAAACTTCAAACTTTATGTTTAAATATGATTTAAATAATAAAAAATATGAATATGGATTCATATTTGGAAGCTTGGAAAGTTTTGAAACGCTCAAAGTTGTAAAAGTCAACATGTTGACTTTTCACTTTGGAAATAAAACTTTGACCGGATTTATATTCAAATATGATTTGAATTTTAGAATAATGAATGCGGATTCATACTCGGGAGGTTGAAATTAGTCAAGACGGATAAATAGCAAAAAGTCAAAACGATGACTTTTGACTAATAAAAGTCAAAGTTCGACTTTGACTTCATTGGTCAAATGACCAAATTGTCTTTTGATTAATATAATTATTACTAAATGTTAGTGGGAATTATGGCAGCTTATAATGCAATTAGAAGCCACTAATTCCATTAATAGTTAATGGATTAATTAGGTGTTGAGATTTCATGAAGTAAATTGCATGCATTTTGAATGTAATTTTCTTTATGAACTTCCAATTACAGAATGACAAGATAATAATGATTCTCATAAAAAATCTCTAAACGATACACATTCCTCCTTCTATCTTTCTAAGATTTTCTTCATAAAAACGAGTCCCACAATTCGGTTCTTATTCCTGAGATTAGTAGGTCAACATAGTGGTTGTCCTTTGCTCGTGATCTTCAGGCAGAGAAGAAGTTTAGGAACGAAGTAGAAGTTGAGAACTACGAAGGTAAGCTCATCGTTTACCTTCTATTTTCTTCATTTAGGTCTATCGTTTAGCTACAACATTGCTTAGTTTTACTCATATGCATATGGTGGGTTCTTACAATTTATATGATAAATTGTTATGGTTGAACTAAAATGGATTAGTTATGGATTTGGCTCTAAATTAAGTTGTTTATTTGCATTAATTATTGTAATTAGCCCTGTTGGTGGTTAATTTACTTTTTGCAAAGAGTGTAATTTGTTTGAGTCATTAGAGTTGATTTTAGGTTGTAATTGCTTTATTCGGGAAGAAGAAGTGCTGTTTTGAAGCTCAGACCCGAGAAGAAGATGTTTCAGACCTATCATTCACCATCTTAACGATCGCGTATGGTACGTGCATCGCTTGTGCTAGTGAACGTCGCTTTTACTGCTAAACGATCGCGTATGGTACGTGTATCGTTTGCATAAGACACCATCGTTTACCCGCTAAGCGATCGCGTATGGTACACGTATCACTAGTGCTTGAACGATCGTTTACATGCTCAGCAATCACGTATGGTACGCGTATCGTTGGCAGCTATAAACGATCATTTTGTTGGAATTTGTGTCCTAAAACTTGTACTTTGTTATTTGATTCAATAAAGTTTATTATTGAATGCTATAATCTTAAAACCAATAAATTAAGGTCCCGAGACTATTTTAATAAGTTTGTAAAATACACTTGAACTTTATGTAGAGACATAAACATGGATTAAGTTCAAGTTAATAGCCCAAATAGTCTATAGTGTATGAATAAGGTTGGGCGCCTTATTCTGGTAAAACACTATAGATGCGGTCCACTCCGTAGTTAGTACAAACGATGTAATCCAGAATCGTTCATGTAGAGACATGGGAGTGAGGGCATCCTGTGTAAATGGTTTGCATAAGACTGGAACCACGAAATAGTCACTTTTAGTTATAACACCGTAAACTATAAACTGACTATTTCATTTATGATGACCTAGGTAACTTGATCTTAATCCTGAGCTAACTATGAATTTCTATTCATTTGGTAGTATCCTTAGATCTACATAGGTGAGGGCAGCTCAACATCGCTGGCCTAATAAGCCTCACATTTCAGGGGTAAGACCGAGTAGTTAGCTAGGGACATAGGGTGCAAGATGAAATTCACTCCTACCCACTTCTGGAATAATAGATAGGTTGTTCCCTCAAGGGCTGAATCCAAGTCTTGAACAAGGGGCCCCACCTTCTCATTGGCTCGAGAAGGATTATGGTTTAAAGGTTGGACCTTAAACCAATTGTTCAATAGTGGATCAATGGGTCTTAAGGAGCAAGATGTAATCTCGGGGGTAAAACAATATTTTGATCCAACCAAGTTTACGAGCAACCTGTGAAGGATTGACTTACCCATCATTGTTATATCGGGTGGACAGAAATATATCTATAGTGAGGGGAGTGCAACTAAGAGTCTTTAGTGGAATGACTCTTTAGTTAACGAATGTTGATTAAGCTTGGTCTAAAAGAGTTTAGCCAGTTAATCTCAAATAATTGGAGTCGATGATCTATAGGTCCATTAGGTTCCCTTACTAGCTCATATGGATTCAACTAAGAATAAAAATGTTGAAGTAACTCGAATTGTTCGAATTAAGAATATAGAGAGAAACAGACAAATATATAAGATATAAGTCGGTAGAAATAAACTTTAAGTTTTTTTTTAAATATGATTTAAATAAATATGAATATAGAATTTATATTTAAAAGCTTGAAAAGTTTTGAGACAATGAAAGTTGTAAAAGTCAACTTGTTGACTTTTAACTTTGAGAAACAAAACTTTGACCGGGTTTATATTCAAATATGATTTGAATTTTAGAAAAATGAATGTGGATTCATACTTGGGAGGTTAGAATTAGTCAAGCCAGAAAAATTAGTAAAAAGTCAAAAAGTTGACTTTTGACTAAGAACAGTCAAAGTTTGACTTTAACTTAATTGGTCAATTGACCAAAATGCCCTTTGACTAATTATTCTATTACTAAATGTTAGTGGGTGATGTGGCAGCCAATTGTGAATTAAAGGCCACTAATTTCATTAAAGAGTTAATGAAAAGATTAGATGTTGAACATACATGAAATAAGTTGCATGTAATTTGCAGGAAGATTTCATATAAACATTTCTCATTATAGAATGAGAAAAAGAGATGTTCTTCTGGAAAAACACCTAAACGATACGCTCCCCATCTTTCTCTATATTTCACTTCACAAAATCGAGTCCTACAACTTCGTTCTTGGTCCTGAGTATAGTAGGTCAGCTTGTAGTTGTCCTTGTTCGTGATTTTCAGGTAGAGAAGGAAAAGAATTAAAGGAAGAAGCCCAGAACTATAAAAGGTAAGTTCTTCGTTCACCTTTTTTACTTCTCGCTTAGAACCATCGCATAACATGTGCATGTTAGCTTCTAAATCGTTTAGATGCATATAGAGTAAAGCATGATTTATATCTTCTGCTGCAGCATGCCTCTAGTGTTTTTTCCATCACGTTTACCTTATAACGATCGTTCACCCGCTCGGCGATCACATATGGTACGCGTATCGCTTATGCCCGTGGAAACCATCTACCTGCTCAGCGATTGTGTAAGGATTTACAAGCGATTTTTGGTCGGTTTATGCAACATTGGTGTTATTCCAGCCGGTTCGAAGAGCTCGAGAGTGGTTCATGTACTCCATCAAGTTATTATTGTAATAATTTAGTTTTAACTTAATTTAGAGAGCCAAAACCAATCCATTTTAGGGTGTTTTAATTAGTTTTACATATGATGTATGTCTTAATTATTACTAAAACTGTATGTGCATATTGTATGACATACAGTTTTAAAATCCCACCATAGGTTAACATGTTGATGCATATTTAGTATGCATGTTGAGTAATTAATATGATTAATTAGTTGTTAAAATTTAAATTAATATGATTAATTTAAAGATTAATTGAATTAATTTTATTAAATACGACTTAATGGAAATAATCAATTATTTGATTTATTTAAAAATTAAATAAATAAAAAATACCATATTAATTATTTGTCGAATTCCTAGATGAATGTTATAGGTTCGTCTAAGAGTTTTATAATTGTTATAAAATAAATTAGATTTTTAAAATCTATAATAAAGATAAGATGCATGCTCACCTAGGTTAATATCATATCTTCCAAAATTAGATTTAGGTCGATATCTTGTAAAATTAGGTTACAAGAGGCACACTTGATTCGATCTTATCAACAAGTCAGTTAAGATGACTAAGGAATGGAGGTTTTTAAGTTGACAATCGACGGAACACCTCTTACCTGGAGATCGTGATCAATTCTTGAGCCTAGTTAGCCTAATTTTATGAGCATGCGTGAGAGATATAAGGTAATAAAATTGGTTGATCACCTAGACATCGTAGGATAAATCCAGTATAAAAGTTATGCTCGGATGTTTTACCTAGATTTAGGATTTATTTAAGTTAGCCTAAATTAAATCCTGAATAATTTACCAAAAAGCTTTTTAGAACACTTCAGCTAGAAAAAAGTATTGTACTTTTAGCTTTAGCGTCCCTAAGAGTTCATACCGTGAGGTTCATGCAGGGCTTTGGGCCGTGCATAGGAGCGGACTCCCTTCAGAGAGTGTTTGCATGGGCTATGAACAAGATGAATGGGGGAAGTAGTTCATAGTAAGTGAGTGAGGGATATATGACAATACATCCTACGGTCTCTTCCATTAGGTCGCATCGTGAGATTCCTATAATGCGCCTGCTTGTCTGCCCTGGAGCAACGTACCTTTCGAAGGGCTGTATTATAAGATTCAGAACACCGTAAGCTCCATATTTGGATAGGGCCTCTTAGATAAGTTTTCATATTTCCTTTCCACTTTCGGGAGCATAATGATTCTTATTTTTAAGGATCGAAAATGGAGGGTTACACTTAAAAGAATTACTAAATAGTTAGTATATTCTTGACCGAAATAACGGTAACTAAATGCTAAGTAAATATAAGATATTTGTGAGTTAGCATTTGGTCAAAATTGTCTTAATTAAAAGGACGAGTAATTAGGCTACCCTTCGATAGAGGTTATTTTGAACCTTTAAAATATTGTTGCAAAACATAAATAAGGGGTACTTTATTAAAAGCTTTTGCTAAAAATATTGGTTTATTAGATTATAGTTTCTAAACAAAGTATGTTTGTTTTTCAGCATGAATAGCTCGATAGTTCAATTATTAGCTTCCGAAAAACTTAATGGCGATAACTATCAGCATGGAAATCAAATCTTAACATAGTACTAGTGGTTGATGATTTAAGGTTTGTCTTAACTAAGGAATGTCCTCAAACCCCTGCCTTAAACGCAAATCGAACTAGTTGGGAAGCATACGATAGATGGATAAAAGCCAATGAGAAAGTCTGTGTCTACATCCTTGCTAGCATGTCTGATGTTTTAGCAAAGAAACATGAATCCTTAGCCACGGCTAAAGAGATAATGGATTCATTAAAGGGAATATTTGGGCAACCAGAATGGTCCCTAATACACGAGGCAATTAAATACATTTACACTAAGCAAATGAAGGAGGGGACCTCTGTTAGAGAACATGTCTTGGACATGATGATGCACTTCAATATTGCTGAAATAAATGGTGGTGTCATCGATGAGGCTAATCAGGTTAGCTTTATCTTAAAATCTCTTTCGAAGAGCTTCATACCATTTCAAAAAAATGTGTCCCTGAAAAAAATAGAGTTTAACCTGACAACCCTTCTAAATGAGCTTCAGCGTTTCCAGAATCTTACCAAGGGTAAGGGAAAAGAAGTAGAAGCAAATGTTGCTCCTACAAAAAGAAAATTCTCAAGAGGATTGTCCTCTAAACCTAATGCTGGATCCTCAAAACCTAATCGAAAAATAGAAAAGAAGAGAAAGGGGAAGACTCCCAAACAGAACAAGGGAAAAAAGACTGCAGAAAAAGGTAAGTTTTACCACTGTGGTGAAAATGGACATTGGTTGAGAAACTGCCCAAAATACCTTGCTCAAAAAAAGCCAGAGAAAGAAGCACAAGGTAAATATTAGATAATGGTTATATCAGGTGGACAGAAATATATCTATAGTGAGGGGAGTGCAACTAAGAGTCTTTAGTGGAATGACTTTTTAGTTAACGAATGTTGATTATGCTTGGTCTAAAAGAGTTTAGCCAGTTAATCTTGAATTGTTGGAGCCCATGATCTATAGGTCCATTAGGTTCCCCTACAGCTCATATGGAATCAACTAAGAACAATATGTTGGAATAACTCGAATTGTTCGAATTAGGTAAAGAGAGAGAAACCGGCAAGTGTATATGATATAAGTTGGTGAATATAAACTTCAAGCTTTATGTTTAAATATGATTTAAATAATAAAAATATGAATACGGATTCATATTTGGAAGCTTGGAAAGTTTTGAAACGCTCAAAGTTGTAAAAGTCAACATGTTGACTTTTCACTTTGAAAAAGAAAACTTTGACCGGATTTATATTCAAATATGATTTAAATTTTAGAATAATGAATGCGGATTCATACTCGGGAGGTTGAAATTAGTCAAGAGGGATAAAATAGCAAAAAGTCAAAAGGATGACTTTTGACTAAGAAAAGTCAAAGTTTGAATTTGACTTAATTGGTTAATGACCAAATTGTCCTTTGACTAATATATTTATTACTAAATGTTAGTGGGAATTGTGGTAGCTTATAAACAATTAGAAGCTACTAATTCCATTAATAGTTAATGGATTAATTAGGTGTTGAGATTTCATGAAGTAAATTGCATGTAATTTTCTTTATAAACTTCCATTTACAGAATGACAAGATAATGATGATTCTCATGAAAAATCTCTAAACAATACACCTTTCTCCTTCTATCTCTCTAAGAATTTCTTTATAAAAACGAGTCCCACAACTCGGTTCTTAGTCTTGAGATTAGTGGGTCAACATAGTGGTTGTCCTTTGCTCGTGATCTTCAGGCAGAGAAGTTTTAGAACGAAGTAGAAGTTGAGAACTACAAAGGTAAGTTCATTGTTTACCTTCTATTTTCTTCGTTTAGGTCTATCGTTTAGTTATAGCATGTTAATTTCTAAATCGTTTAGATGCATATAGAGTAAAGCATGATCCTTGTCTTCCGATGTATGTTTCTCTGATGGTTTTTATTCTAACAACACGTCAATTAGTCTACTGATCTCGTAGAATATACATAATCAATCTAGTGATCTTAAAGGATACACATATTAGTTTAGTGATCTTGATGGATACCCATATCATTCTTGTGATTCCGACGGATGCACAGAATGTGGTGATCCCATAGGACATTGTGTCTGCAAGGTATACTACCCTATAGCTAAACGTAATAGTTTCCCGTAATAGTTTCCCTTCAATCTAGTTTAAATAGTCTAAGAAAGTCACATCAAAGCACAATTAAAAGTATCAACAATACTCTTTCTCCACACATAACCAGTCAAAATAAACACATTAATGCATATCGTAGTTCAGTCAACAGTACAAGCCATCAATATATTTTAAACAACGCATAACAGTCAAACCATCCCAGTGGAATTATGGTTGTGTGACTCGGTGAGGGAGGAAACAGATCGCATGTGTTATTGTTGGACAGTGACAACTTGGCGCACATGACTCAGCTAAGAGGAAATCAATTTGGCAGAGAACAAATCGGCATTTATTGAGCGTAGACGGAGTCTTCATCGGTAGAAACAGATCGACTCGAGCTTTGGTTCGTTCAAGGGCGGCTAGAGATTGAGATCTGTCTGAGATGGAGCCGAGCATGGAAAGGTTTGCACAACGGTGTGCGACAGTCGAACATGCATAGATGATCAATAGCGCCTTAGCTTGGTTAACAAACACTAGACAACGACTAACTGCTAGTCGTTCGACTTGGGAGGTAAACGGCAGAGCTGAACTGAGAGGAAGAAACGAAGGAACACGGGCGGCCAACATAACTGAAAACGAAGAAGGGGGAAGGAGATGCACGCAGAACAAGAAAGAAAGTAAATTGATAATAAGAATTTAATAATATATTATTAGGTTAATCTTCATATATATAACAAACAGACAAAATATTTACGACCTATGTAAGAAAATGAAAAAGTCCATGAAGCTAGCCATTTTTTTAAAATATTTCCATGTTTGACCTTCCTTTTTATCGTCTTTCTTCTCGTCCTCTCTACGATTTGTTTTTTCTTTCCATCGTCTTTTACTCTTATTATTCTGCAATTTTTAAAATATTTTAGTTTGCCCTTCCTTTCCATCTTCTTTCTTTTATAATTTTTCTTTTCCATTCTATCATCTTTTTCTCTTCTAAAAGTTTTCTTCATTTTTCTTAAACTGTTATTTGGTTCAAGATCGTGTACCAAATATAACATATCTATTTTTTTTTATATTTTTTTCAAACTATTATTTGGTTGTATAAGATCGTATGCAAATATAAAAGATCGTGAAAAAAGTCGTTGTGATATTAGATAACCAAATCTAAACGATCGTAACAATCATGTACTAAAAATAGCCAAATCTAAACGTGTACAAAAAAAAATTTAAAAGATTATTTAGATTTGGGTGGCCAAATTTAAACAATTAAATCTAAATGATCGTGTACCAAATCTAAACAATTGTATACCAAAAAATCTTGAAAAAAATCATTGAGATGTGGCTACCAAAATTTAAACGATCAAATCTAAACGATCATGTACCAAATATAATCAATATTGTATCAAATCTAAATGATCGTGTACCAAAAATTATTGAAAAAAAAAATCGTTGGGATTTGGCTACCTAAATTTAAACGATCAAATCGAAATGATCATATACCAAATATAAATAATTGTGTACCAAACAATTATGAGATCAATCGTTTAGATTTTGCTACCCAATACCAAATCTAAACGATCTTGTGCCAATTTTTTTTTTTAAAAATCATTTACTTTGGCTTCCAAAATTTAAACGTTTAAATATAAACGATCGTGAATAGAAAAATCTAAACGATCTTGTATCAAAGAATATTGAAAAGAAATTGTTCAAATTTGGGTAACCAAATCTAAACAATTAAATCTAAATGATCGTGTTGGAAATAATAATCAACCTAAACAATTGTTTATCAAATATATTACGTGCGCTGGGTTCCAATTAATCACGAGGCATTTTTTGTATTTCCCTTTGGGGGGCCTATATAGTGTAAATATGTTGCCACTTTGTTATGAAATCTAAATTTTATTTTCTATAAAATAAAAACAAAAGCGTTTTTATTGAGAAAAATGTAGTACTGGAATAACACAGGGAACGTCAGAATGTAATTTTGGATGGGTTTTGGGTTTGACCAAAGAGAATGAAGAAGGAACGAAAAATATTTTGTGTTAATTTAACTAGTTTAATTACCTGGGTCTTTTAAAAAATATAACAAAGTAGCAAAATATTTACAATGTATAAAATAATGGGCCCAGAGGCCATAGGTGTAAACCCGATATTTTCTTGGTTTAATTTCTTTAAATCTGGAAAAAAAAAAGAAAAAAAAATGGAAATTAAGTGTAAATATAAATATATATATTTATATATTAAATAGTTTTATTAAATTAATTAAAGAAAAGAAAGAAAAGAAAGGACAAAAAGAAGAAAAGGAGAAGAAAATTTCATTTTCTCTTTTCTTCTTCTTCTTCTCTTCCCTTCACCGCCAAGTTTGAAGACATCCAAGTTCCCTTTATTTTTTTGTTCCTTTTCCTTCTTCAATTTGCAGAGAACTTCTAAGAGAGAGTTTGGAAGAAGAAGAGAAATTTTACTAGAATTTTTTTAGGTTGAAGAAGAGGAGGAGAACTCAAGCAAAGTGTATCAATGGCTGAATTTTAGTTCATTCTGCACATCACTGGTTTTTAATTCGGTTTGAACTCTTCAAAAGGAATTAAGAGGTGAGATTTACATTTACTGAAAGTTAACTCATTTTTAAACAAACTTTATGAAGAACGTTGGAGCAAATTCGGATTTTCATTTGGTGCTTTTTGATGAAGAAAACAGGGCAGTTGGTTTTCACTCGAAATCAGGAGGTCTCTGGTTTTTCTTGTATTTCAGAGTGTATCGGTGGACTTAGAATTTCTATTTGGTATGGTTGGAAAGCTTATTCAATTTACTACAACTTTCATGAAGAAATTGTAAACCAAAAACGACTAAAAATTGGTTAAATGGTAGGAACAAGTTAAAGAGGTCGTGTGCGCGCGATTCTGGAAGTGGTTCTGTTTTGAGGGTTATATGTGTTTATGCACGGGGAATCAGATTTATATGTCTTCAGGTAAGTTTTAGAGGATCTCAAAATGAAGAGTTTGATATAAAGAACACTCATTTTGGTTAAGTATTGAGAAAGTTATAGTTCTTTGAAGTTTATGTTAGAAATCTGGAAATTTTAGAGAATTGTTGAAATAGGATTTTATTTCTTAAGCTTTGTTTTTGAGCGTCATCTTTGGTGCGACATGTTATGTATATCTTTAGGAAACCAGAATGTTTAAGGTTTTAATACTCGGTTGGGTTGTTGGCAGGCCGAGAAGAATTAAACCGAGCTTATAGACCAAGGATCTAGCCCAAGACTGTGAGTGATAAAACCAACTTTGAAATATTTTCCATAATTGTTATTATGATTGAATGCGATAAATGTTTATTTACGAAGCCATGAAAGGTATTTGAATTTCATGACTATTTTCAAGTATACATTTGGAGACTAGATTTCTTAAAGAAATTTATGCTAGCACGTAGATATTAAATGTTTGGAAAGTATTTAAACCACAATATTTTAAGCAAAGCATGAATTAGTATGAAGTTTTGTTTTAAGAACTACAATTTTCCACGAAAGAGCTGAGTAAAGTTCGAGCTTTGTGTAAAATTTATAAGCAGGCATGTTTTAATATTTTATGATGATTTATGAAATTTTCATTAACTACATGACTGAGATCTTGAGCCTGAGGCTAGAGATTACCGTGTGCACACTGGTTAGATTTCGTTGTTGACGTTGAGTGTACTCCGTAACAACGATGCTGTCGTGAGTGCTGGGCGGGCCCCACTACGACAAAGACGATGGGAGTGCTGGGCGGGCCCCACTACATCGTAGTGCTTGTAAACGTTGTTGTACTAGGTGTACCCTACACAACGTAGATTCGTCATGTTAGTTAAAATGCTTCGATATACTTGATATGCCTTGCTAGATTTGAATGATGAACATGCTGAGTATTTAAGGAAGCTATTCTTACTATTACACATTTACATTTACGACTTGTGTAAACAGATTTATATGTGTAAAGTTTTCACGTGCTCTTATCTTTAAATTCATAGTTTTAAACTGAGTCACTCACTGAGCTCCATAGCTCACCCTTTCCAAAATGTTTTACCCATTTTCCAGGTAGAGATCGACTTCCCGGTGCCTGATAGACTGCCTTAGTCTGCGGAAGCTTCATTATCGATTGCCAGTACGTGTTTTGAGTTGGGCATAAAGTCTGTTGTGTTGTGATGTATTCACACCCTTGTATGTTATAGATACTCCACAGTTTGTATAAGCTTTAGGAGCTGTAGTTGTGTAAATTTTGTTGGTTATATTTTGATTAAGGTGTCTTTAGGTTTACTCGTGAAATTGGTAAATTTTGAGGTACACTTCATGTATGTGTTTGACTAGCTGTGTTTGACTAGCCTAGGATCTAATGTGTTTTGTGGCATGTACAATAGTTTATATACTAGATTGGCAAGTTCATCACATGAAAGTTTTAAGCAGAGTCGACAGATACAGGTACAGAATAACGTTGTACGTCGGCTTCACGCCATCTTTCGGTCTAAGGTAGCAGGTAGTCCGGGAGGGGGTGTGAGAACTTGGTATCAGAGCAGTTTGCTCCATGGGAATTAAGGTAGAGCGGTTAGCTCTAAGAAGAAACTGGAAAGTAAAAAATTGAACGTCAAGTTAGCTTAAAGGGAACTAGTGGAGTATGGTCTAGGTAAGGGTAGAAGTGAGTCCAATTATTATTAATACGTGAGTAGACATTTAGTATCATGCATTTGAGTTAAGTATTTATAGTATGTCTAATGTGTTGACATATTATAGGAGTCATGCCACCACGTACTGGTAGACGACGCCGGCAGAATCAGGACGGGATGCAAGGTCCTACCCAAGGTCCATCTGTAGGGGAATCTAGTACCCTAGGAGTTCGAGGTGGTGCAGGAAACGAGCAGTTTGGGAGAACAACACAGGAAATAGGAAGGACAGATAGAGTAGAGCCTAGTGATCCAGAAAAGGCATACGAAATTGAACGGCTGAAGAAGTTAGGGGCTACAGTGTTTGAAGGTTCCACAGATCCAGCTGATGTAGAGAACTGGTTGAATATGCTTGAAAAGTGTTTTGATGTGATGAATCGTCCTGAGGAGCGAAAGGTTAGATTGGCCACATTTTTGTTGCAAAAAGAGGCTGAAGGATGGTGGAAATCTATATTAGCAAGACGCAGTGATGCACGTGCTTTAGACTGGCAGACTTTTAGAGGCATATTCGAAGATAAGTATTATCCCAGCACATACTGCGAAGCCAAGAGGGATGAATTTCTGGGGTTGAAACAAGGATCACTTTCAGTGGCTGAGTATGAGAGGAAGTATACCGAGCTTTCACGGTATGCTGACGTTATTATAGCTTCTGAGAGTGACAGGTGCCGAAGGTTTGAAAGAGGGTTGCGTTTTGAAATACGTACCCCAGTTACAGCCATTGCTAAGTGGACGAATTTCTCTCAGTTAGTGGAGACTGCCCTTCGTGTGGAGCAGAGTATAACAGAAGAGAAATCGGCAGTGGAGCTTAGTCGTGGGACTTCAACAGCTAGTGGATTTAGAGGCCGTGAGCAGCGGAGGTTCACGCCTGGGATAAATATTTCAAGCCGTCAAGATTTTAAGAATCGCTCTGGAGGCCAAGCATCAAGGAACGTGAGTTATGGTAGTGTTTTTCAGAGACAGAGCCAGAGAATACCTAGTCAACCCATTAGATCAACAGTAAGATCGCAACCAGGTCAGGAGTCCATTGCTAGTACCGTCAGGCGAATACCATGCACGAGTTGTGGCAGGAACCATCGGGGTCAGTGTTTGGTAGGTGCTGGTGTATGTTACCAGTGCGGACAGCCAGGACATTTCAAGAAAGATTGTCCGCAGTTGAACATGACAGTTCAGAGAGATCAGGGAGTTGGGTCCCAGACAATTGAGCAATCGAGAGTTTCAGTGGTTCCAACAGAGGGCACCAGTGGTGCAAGGCAAAAGGGAGTTGTTGGAAGACCGAGGCAACAGGGAAAAGTCTATACTATGACTCAACAAGAAGTAGAGGATGCACCAGACGTTATTACTGGTACGATTCTTATTTGTAATGTACCTGCAGATGTTTTATTTGATCCAGGTGCTACGCATTCCTTTGTTTCTAGTATATTTCTGACTAAGTTGAATAGGATGCTAGAGCCTTTATCTGAGGGGTTAGCTATATACACTCCATTTGGTGACGTTTTACTTGTTAATGAGGTGTTACGTAATTGTGAAGTTTTAGTAGAAGGTATCAGTTTGCTAGTGGACTTGCTACCACTAGAGTTGCAGAGGTTAGATGTAATTTTGGGAATGGATTTCTTATTTGCTCATTATGCATCTATGGATTGCCATAGGAAGGAAGTGGTTTTCAGAAAACCAGGCTTTGCTGAAGTGGTTTTTAGAGGTATGAGGAAGGCCGTTTCTAGAAGTCTAATCTCAGTTTTGAAAGCTGAGAAATTACTGAGGAAGGGTTGCACAACGTTTCTTGCACACATCGTAGTAGTGCAGAGAGAAAAACTAAAGCCAGAAGATGTTCCTGTGGTGAAAGAGTTTCTTGATGTATTTCCAGATGATCTGTCAGGTTTGCCACCTGATAGAGAGATTGAGTTCACCATTGAATTATTACCAGGAACAACACCTATTTCACAGGCCCCGTATAGAATGGCTCCAAGCGAGCTAAAAGAATTGAAGATGCAGTTACAGGAACTAGTTGACAAGGTATACATCAGGCCTAGTGTTTCGCCGTGGGGAGCACCAGTGCTTTTTATAAAAAGAAAGATGGTACCCTCAGATTATGTATTGACTATAGACAGTTAAACAAGGTTACAATACGTAACAAGTATCCTTTACCACGCATCGATGACTTATTTGATCAACTAAGGGGAGCAACGTTGTTCTCTAAGATTGACTTAAGGTCAGGATACCACCAGTTGAAGGTTAGAAAATCAGATATTGCTAAGACAGCATTTAGAACGAGGTATGGGCATTATGAGTTTCGAGTTATGCCATTCGGTTTAACGAATGCGCCAGCGGTTTTCATGGATCTCATGAACAGGATCTTCCATCGGTATTTAGATCAGTTTGTGATTTTGTTCATTGATGATATATTAGTTTACTCAGTTGAAAGAGAATCTCATGAGGAACATCTGAGGATTGTTCTACAGACTCTACGTGAAAAACAGTTATACGCTAAGTTCAGCAAATGTGAGTTCTGGTTGGAACAGGTAGTATTTTTGGGGCATGTAGTTTCAGCAAAAGGAGTTAGTGTCGATCCACAAAAAGTAGAAGCGGTTGTCAATTGGGAAAGACCAATTAGTGCGACAGAAGTACGTAGTTTCCTGGGTTTGGCAGGATACTATAGGCGTTTTATTGAGGATTTCTCTCGATTGGCATTGCCTTTGACCGCTTTGACAAGGAAGAATGTTATGTTTGAGTGGTCAGATAAATGCGAGCCAAGTTTTCAGGAATTGAAGAAAAGACTAGTTACAGCACCTATTTTGGCACTTCCTGTAACAGGGAAGGACTATGTGATTTATTGTGATGCTTCAAGGCTAGGATTAGGTTGTGTGCTTATGCAAGATGGGAATGTAATAGCTTATGCTTCAAGGCAGTTGAAGGAGCATGAGTGTAATTACCCTACCCATGATCTTGAGCTAGCAGCAGTTGTTTTAGCACTAAAAATCTGGAGACACTATTTGTTCGGGGAAAAGTGCCATATTTTCACAGATCATAAAAGTCTGAAGTATATTTTTGATCAAAAAGAGTTAAATCTGAGACAAAGGCGATGGCTAGAACTGATTAAAGATTATGATTGTACTATAGAGTATCATCCAGGTAAGGCCAACGTAGTAGCAGATGCATTAAGTAGGAAGTCAAGACTTCCGAAGAGTGCCTTGTGTGGTATTCGAGTAGCTTTGTTGAATGAGTTAAGAGGTTCCAAGGCAGTAGTAACTACAGAGGATTCAGGAAGTCTCTTAGCTCAATTTCAGGTTCGGTCTTCTCTAGTAACTGAGATTGTAAGAAGACAGTCAGAAGACAGTAATTCACAGAAGAAGTTTGAGAAATCCAAGAAAGGCTTAGAGGTGGAGTTTGAGCTGAGAACAGATGGAGCCATTGTTAAACAAGGAAGATTATGTGTTCCGAATATCAGTGAGCTTGAGAATGCTATTCTAGAAGAAGCTCACAGTTCAGCTTACGCTATGCATCCAGGTAGCACCAAGATGTACAGAACTTTAAAGAAGACTTATTGGTGGTCTGTAATGAAGCAAGAGATAGCTGAATATGTTGATAGATGTTTGATTTGTCAACAGGTTAAACCAGTAAGACAGAGGCCAGGAGGATTTCTTAATCCTTTGCCAGTGCCAGAGTGGAAATGGGAGCATATTACTATGGATTTTCTATTTGGATTACCTCGTACATCCAGTGGACATGATGGTATATAGGTAATAGTAGACAAACTCACCAAGACGACACGATTTATACCGATTAAAATGACAACTACGTTAGACCAGCTAGCGAGATTATATGTTGATAAGATTGTGAGTCAGTATGGAGTACCAGTGTCCATAGTTTCAGATAGGGATCCGAGGTTTACTTCTAAATTTTGGCCTAGTTTACAGAAAGCAATGGGAACAGGGCTAAAGTTTAGTACATCATTTCATCCCCAAACAGATGGTCAGTCCGAGAGGACCATCCAAACTTTAGAGGACATGTTGAGAGCATGTGTCCTACAACTTAAAGGAAGTTGGGATACCCACTTGCCACTTATGGAGTTTGCTTATAATAATAACTATCAGTCTAGTATCGGTATGGCACCATATGAAGCCTTATACGGGAGACCATGCAGAACTCCTGTGTGCTGGAATGAAGTGGGAGAGCGGAAGTTAGTAGGTCCTGAGTTGGTTCAGATTACGACAAACAATATTAAGTTGATCAGAGAAAATCTGAGGAAAGCCTAAGATCGACAGAAAAGTTATGCGGATAAGCGACGAAGAAACCTAGAATTCCAAGTTGGAGATCAAGTTTTCTTGAAATTATCTCCATGGCGAGGTGTTATTCGTTTCGGAAGAAAAGGTAAGTTAAGTCCTAGATATATTGGGCCATATCAGATAACGGAACGAGTGGGACCAGCAGCGTATAGACTTGAGTTGCCAATAGAACTTGCACGAATACATGATGTTTTCCATGTATCCATGTTAAGAAAATATATACCAGATCCATCGCATGTGTTGCAAGATCAACCAGTTGAATTAAAAGAAGATTTGAGTTATGTTGAAGAACCAGTTCAGATTCTCGACAGAAAGGAACAAGTTTTGAGAAAAAAAACGATTCCACTCATAAAAGTTTTGTGGAGACATCATGGAGCGGAGGAGGCAACTTGGGAACCAGAATATCAGATGAAGAAGAGCTATCCGATACTTTTCAGTTAAGGACATTCTAAATTTCGAGGACGAAATTTTCTAAAGGGAAGGTAAGTTGTAAACCCGATATTTTCTTGGTTTAATTTCTTTAAATGTGGAAAAAAAAGAAAAAAAATGGAAATTAAGTGTAAATATAAATATATATATTTATATATTAAATAGTTTTATTAAATTAATTAAAGAAAAGAAAGAAAAGAAAGGACAAAAAGAAGAAAAGGAGAAGAAAATTTCATTTTCTCTTTTCTTCTTCTTCTTCTCTTCCCTTCACCGCCAAGTTTGAAGACATCCAAGTTCCCTTTATTTTTTTTTCTTTTTCCTTCTTCAATTTGCAGAGAACTTCTAAGAGAGAGTTTGGAAGAAGAAGAGAAATTTTACTAGAATTTTTAGGTTGAAGAAGAGGAGGAGAACTCAAGCAAAGTGTATCAATGGCTGAATTTTAGTTCATTCTCCACATCACTGGTTTTTAATTCGGTTTGAACTCTTCAAAAGGAATTAAGAAGTGAGATTTACATTTACTGAAAGTTAACTCATTTTTAAACAAACTTTATGAAGAACGTTGGAGCAAATTCGGATTTTCATTTGGTGCTTTTTGATGAAGAAAACAGGGCAGTTGGTTTTCACTCGAAATCAGGAGGTTTCTGGTTTTTCTTGTATTTCAGAGTGAATTAGTATGAAGTTTTGTTTTAAGAACTACAATTTTCCACGAAAGAGCTGAGTAAAGTTCGAGCTTTGTGTAAAATTTATAAGCAGGCATGTTTTAATATTTTATGATGATTTATGAAATTTTCATTAACTACATGACTGAGATCTTGAGCCTGAGGCTAGAGATTACCGTGTGCACACTGGTTAGATTTCGTTGTTGACGTTGAGTGTATTCCGTAACAACGATGCTGTCGTGAGTGCTGGGCGGGCCCCACTACGACAAAGACGATGGGAGTGCTGGGTGGGCCCCACTACATCGTAGTGCTTGTAAACGTTGTTGTACTAGGTGTACCCTACACAACGTAGATTCGTCATGTTAGTTAAAATGCTTCGATATACTTGATATGCCTTGCTAGATTTCAATGATGAACATGCTGAGTATTTAAGGAAGTTATTCTTACTATTACACATTTACATTTACGACTTGTATAAACAGATTTATATGTGTAAAGTTTTCACGTGCTCTTATCTTTAAATTCATAGTTTTAAACTGAGTCACTCACTGAGCTCCATAGCTCACCCTTTCCAAAATGTTTTACCCATTTTCCAGGTAGAGATCGACTTCCCGGTGCCTGATAGACTGCCTTAGTCTGCGGAAGCTTCATTATCGATTGCCAGTACGTGTTTTGAGTTGGGCATAAAGTCTGTTGTGTTGTGATGTATTCACACCCTTGTATGTTATAGATACTCCACAGTTTGTATAAGCTTTAGGAGCTGTAGTTGTGTAAATTTTGTTGGTTATATTTTGATTAAGGTGTCTTTAGGTTTACTCGTGAAATTGGTAAATTTTGAGGTACACTTCATGTATGTGTTTGACTAGCTGTGTTTGATTATCCTAGGATCCGATGTGTTTTGTGGCATGTACAATAGTTTATATACTAGATTGGCAAGTTCATCACATGAAAGTTTTAAGCAGAGTCGACAGATACAGGTACAGAATAACGTTGTTCGTCGGCTTCACGCCATCTTTCGGTCTAAGGTAGCAGGTAGTCCGGGAGGGGGTGTGACATAAACGACGTTTTTTTCAAGTCTTTTATATTTATATTTAGTACAAAATCTTGAACAATCGAATAAAAGCTTGAAAAAAAATAGATCTTTTATATTTGATACACGATCTTCAACCAAATAAAAGTTTGAAAAAAAAAGGAAAAGAAGAAAGACAATAAAATTCGCAAACGAAGAGGTGAAGAAAGATGGAGGAAAAAGACGATAAAAGGAAATGACAAACCTGGATTATTTAAAAAATGGATAACTATATGGGCTTTATTACACGGTCCGTATTTATATTCGAATTCATAATTTTATTATTATAGTAGAAGAAAACTTAAAATTACAAGTTAATATTAAACAAAGATATAGTCTTATAATTATGAGACCTAGAATAAGAAAACAAATTAATTACCCATGGTATTTTTTATGGAAAGTAAATAATTTCTTTTTTTCTTATTTTTTAGAAGATGCCAATAACTAATAGTTTTTCTCTCATGCACATACATATATTTGTAAAAGTATAGAATTTCATTTGCATTAAAAGAACCTTTCATACATATAAAATAAATGTAAATGACCGCTAAAAAATTACGGAACTGAAAAGAAGAAAAGTACACACTACATAAATTAAAGAAAAGCAATCCTAAAGGAGGGCAACTATAAGTTTTCTAAATAGAAGACTCAAGCTACTATTGGGCCCTCAGCGAAGGCCCAGATAAGGTTTACTTTGAATGAATAGCAAAATTTAATATAAATTGATAAAATAGCAAAATCAAACAATATGGAAAAGAAAATTGCTTCAACAATATCTTAAATGCTCCTAATCTAGTGAAAAAACTTGCATCTCAAATACAACTATTCCACAAACCACAAATATCCCATAATTGACTCAAACTCGCGAAAAACAATGATTACATGTATCCCCTGATTTTTCCTTATCAACACAATCAAATCAATTAAAACTTATCAAAATCCTAATTTTCCCCCCAAAAACCGAAATTCATCTTCATCAAAACTCCAAATTCAAAATAGAATTTGGGTAGCGGTTTCATATTTTCTTCAACTCGTGTGCGAAAGAACATTATCGTACGTTATCACACCCTTCAAAACCTTCACACCTTTCAAACCCTTAAAGCATTCAAACGTTTGTCGGAAAGAGGGTCATCGAAAAAAATTCTTCAAACCCTTTAAACTCTTCAATCCTGAAACGATTTCAACTTTGTCCACTGTACAAACGATTCCAAATTCTGATTTTGTTCTCTTCAAACCTTCAATCTATTCATAGATTCAGCGTAAACAAGGAAGTATTCCGGTTTTTCTTCCTGCGGAGGAGCAACTGCATCAAAATGAGTCCAACTTTGTCTTCTGCAAAAAAAGAGGTTTGTTTTGGTCATTTTTCTGTTGTTCGCTTGAGTTCCAGATGCTTAGGGAAATTGATCCTTCACACCCTAATAGTTCGCGATTGGGGCATGTAGAGAAAGAACAACTGTAAATCATTCACTACTATCACAAATCACATTCAGGTGATCTCTAAACTATTTCTAAGGTCAGAAATAAAAATGTAAAATGTAAAATGTCTATTTTCTTTATTAATTATAAGTTATATATGGATACACTTTTCGATGTAAATTGTTTATTTTTTTTTAATCATTCTTTTAAATTTCATTTAAATATATTAAAAGATACTCCTTTGATCTTAGGAGCAACAAAATTTAGTTTAATATTTATAAATGTTTATTCCATTTATAATTTGTAGCAAAATTAAAAATTTAAAAGAAGGAGGAGGAAGAACAAGAACCAGCGACAAACTAAGAGCTGCTATAATTACTGGTTCCAAAAAGCCATCAACAAAAGAAGAAAACAAAAAAAACTTGGTTAAGAATGGTATAGTACTGTATCGTCTGCATTTGTTTGTTAAATATATCATTGTTATCATCAACCATTGGTATCTTTTAAGAATTGTATAGTTCAATTACAAAGTTATTTGTGAACTCTGCCTACGTGTAAAAGATTTTATGTGGTATCAATTTGTTTGTTGGTGAAATTACTAATATGTTTTTGACATACTGCAGTTATATAGTATGTTGAATCATCACTACAAGAAATATGACCTTTAATGTCAGTTGGAAAAAATGAACACGGATCTTTAATGTCGGTTTTTAAAATGCGGATCTTTAATATCGGTTTTAAACCGACATCAAAGATGAAGGTATAATGTCGGTTTTAAACTGACATTAAAGGCACCTTAGTTTAAAAATGACATTAAAGGTATATTATTGATTATTACTATAACTATTAAGTGGAAAATAGTTAGGTCAGAGGTTTTAATTTCACATCTAGGGTTAAGCTCACGCCGCCTCTACCATCTCTCTTACTCAAGCCCTCGTCTCGACCGCTCATCTTACCAGTTGCCAGCATTCAATCGATCTCCCTTCTCAATCTACAGCCCCTCTTCTTCTCCAAAATCTCTCAATCTCCAATCGTCTCTCCTTCTTAGAAGTCTTTGATCGTCGCTTAGGAGATTCGGCCTCGCTCATCTCACACTGTCGCCAGCATTCAATCATCTCTCCTTCTAAGTCTTCGACCGTCTCTCCTTCTTAGAAGGTATTTGTAGATAACATTGATTTTCTAAAGGAATTGGAGTAAGTGAGAGAGTGTTGGGATTACTACTGCCTGCAACAAGGGATCCAAGCCTAACTTGAACTTGAAAATAATTTTTTATGCTTGCGTCTAGTTTTGCCCTGACTGAATATATAAATCTTTGTCTTGTAGATGCCATGTTGCTTGATAGTGTTCGATATTAAGCTTGAAATAATGATGATGATCGAGTGTATTTTTAGGATTTGAAAGATTTTTCTACATGAGTTATAATGAACTGGGAAATTTTATTTTAAGTTTGAACAACCTTTTCTAAACTTATTTTCCTATGATTCTTATCTTTAGGAATGCTTGGGCTTAAGTCTTCATTGTTGGAAGAGTTTGAGGTTCGCTTATTGACGTATGATCTCCCGAGGTTTGGTGAGAGTGATCCTCATCCTAAAAGAAATCTTTGAATCTTCAGTAATGGACATGTCTTTTTTAGGGAGCATGCAAACTTGGGCAGCTCTTAGGTATATTCCTCGTGAACTTGCAGGTATGAACAAGGGAATACCAATTTTCTATAGTTAAATGCTTAAAATTTAATGCTGAAATGTAGAATTAATAAAAATGAACTTCAATAATTCGTTGAATTTGAAATCTATTGACTCCAATATATCAATGGTGTTCATTTTTATTGGAACCAGACTAATTTTGATGGCGATGCTTTAAATTTTGAAGCTAATGGAGTGATGCTCATTTCGAGTTGGCAAACGTCGGTGATAGCATTGAGGATGAATGCGAGGAGGTGGACGATTTTGATGGCTAGGAACTTAAGGCTGTAGCATTGAGGATGAATACGGGTGATGATCAGAACTCAAAGGTAAATTAAACATAGAAATTAGTAACGATGTTCAAGGCTTTTTAAGGAAGTTTAAATTAAACTCAATGAAGTGGTTTCATTTTCAAATTTGTTGAAGTTCTGAATCATTGGAATGGAAATGTAGGTTTATTAGAGGTTCAACATATTAAAAATAGAAGATAGTTAAACATAGTTTAAAAATTGAAGCAAGTGATATGAAATCTTTTTTTAGTTTCAAATTTGTTTTGGTTGGAAGTGTGGTTTTCTTTGCTCTGTTTAGTCGAAGATCGTAATTAAGAGTTATGCCTTCTTGTGTGTTCTCCCATCTACTATGTTTTCTAAACAATAATATCCTGGTATACGATAGTTTCTTAAAAAACATAGCGCACCATGGATTTACTATCCAAATTTGAAGGTTGCTACAGAATAACAACATTTCTGATCCAATTCCCATTGAACTTGGAACTGTCCCATTGCTTCAAACATTAGATCTCTCAAACAACCGGTTCTCTGGTCCGATACCAACCTCTTTTGCTTAGCTAAACGGTCTACATTATCTGTAAGTGTTCGAAAATTTTCACTGGCCATTTTTTATGTTTGGTTTTCTGCAATATAGAGGATGTAAAAAACACCTCAAAATTTTCACTTTTTCCAGAGATTTCATCATTTTACATGTATGACTCCAATGAAGTTTCGATTTCTAAAGTTGAACTTTTTGATATTATTTAATGCTCTTTATTCTTAATTTTTCTTAGAGGTCATGTACTTGATGCATAAGTTGCTGCTTGTATGTTTGCTCCTTTTCTGTTATTTATAAAAATAACTTGCTCTTTCTTATTTTGTCTTGTAACGAGTAGCAGGCTGAAAAATAATAGCTTGTTCAAGCCTTTTCCCTTGTCTTTGGCCAAAATCCCCCAGCTTGCTCTCATGTGAGTATTCCTTATTTTGTTTGTTTTCTTTCGCTCATCTTTCTTTTGTCTTGACTATTAGAAATTTTCCTTCTTCCCAGGACTTCTCTAAAGTTATAATAATTGTTTTCTAATATTTTAATCCGACATTATATTTTCTGTTACTTTTTTGCTGTAGATTGGTTCATGTGGTCGATTTTAGGAGGTCCTCTTTTCAAGCTCATAGTAGTAGATTGGTTCAAAGTTGATAAAAGCTTTGATGACATTGAATTGCATCCTCGAAATTTAGTTCAGGTATTTTCGCTGCATTTTTACATCTACAAACAGTAGAAACCCCTAACAAAATCTATGGTGTACTATATTCTTAATCTCAATGACCATATTTTTTCTTTACCAAAAGTGCATGCTTGATGCCTTTCAGTTTACATGTTGAATTTACATGATGTAATTGAAGGAAGTCAAGAGCTCAAACTAATTGTTGTTAAGTAATTTCACCTTAAAAATTGTTTGTTTCTATAACTTCATTGTTGAACGGGTCAATCAAAGAATCATGTAATTTTTTGTTGCGGTAGGGAAAAGGTCTATTATCTTAAGCATACCATAAAGCTAGGTGACTACATTTTTGTTACCGCTGTTAATAAATCACTACTAAAAACTCAAAAGTTTTTAGAATAATGAAGGTGTATAAGAAATGTGCAATTGCTGCACAACCTGGTGCCTCTTAAGCCATTTGATCAGAAAGAAATAAGTGTAATTTTTATAACATTTTTTATGATTGAGATGCTATATACGTCTTCATTTCTTTCTTTTTCTTCTTCTGGAAACACCACCTAATATCCCAACTAAAGAGCAAATGTACCTCTTTAGGATAGCATTGGAAACATGAAAATATAATGATCTACCAATAAGAAAAATAAAAAGTAAATACTAACCTAATTGTAGACATTTAGTAGAAAACTAATATTCACATTTTGAAAATAAACTCAGCATTCCTCTCAAACTTGTATAATTGATTCTTAGCAAGCAGAGCAGAGCGTACAAGAGTCGACCACAACTTTTGAAGAATTAGCAAGAGTTCAGGTGAGCGACTAAACATTTTACTGGAGCCATTATTTCTTTACTGCATATGATTTCGTATGTATTAAGCTTATCATGTGGTTTTTATGTTCTGTTCTGTATTGATCATCTACATTGTGTTCTAAAATGTCTAAATTGGGGTTTCTGGATTCGTATTAAGTGTGATCTTATTAGCACTTGAGATTGATTGCCGAAGATGGAGTCAATATCTTACTTAGCACTAGTAAGTGAGATATTTGCTCTTTCTGTTTGGTTGCTCATTTGTCTTTATATTTGTTTGTCTATACCAAATTTCACACCTCTTTGCTTGTTAGTGGTGTTAAAACTTTGCTCTCAAAATATCAAATATGTTGGAGCTGTGGAGTAAGTGCAAGCTATTCTATAAGGTATCCTCTGAAATATATTTCATTAAGATTTTGGTTGTTTTCATCCTTTTGAAATGAGAAAGTTATTTTTCCTCTTAATTTATTTACAATTTAGGATCATTGATACATGAAAAATACCTTATCAATAAGTTATTAATTTGTTCGACACTAATTAGGCAGAAAAATGGAAGGGAATAAGTTAGTATCAACATAATTGGGAATAAATCCTAAATAAACATTTTCTTTATCAAAATAAATCTTAGATTTTAGCCGAAAGTATTCATCTTGAGTTTTAGTATGTGAACAAATACCCACATTGGCATGTCATATGTAGGTTGTTGCAATTAATCTTTTTGTTTCTTTTTGGTTTACTTCTAACAGTTTTGGTTATGGGAATCATTGTTTTCATAATAATGATCACTAACTTTTAGAACCATCCACCAGGGACGTCTGCCGCTGAACTTGTGATTTCCATCACTAAGACACAAACAGAAGTGGAACTCATCCTTTAAGGTACTAAAGTTTGAGGAAGGAGGTATTCTTTGTATGCACACAACATGAAATACCTATTTGAAAAGTTTGATTGTCTTTGAGTTTGTTTTTGTTATTTGCATAGTTTTGTGTCTGGTTATAACATAGAGGAATCTTATTGAAGAGATATGGAATTTAACTCATAGTCACCTACTTAGTATCAAGGAGATTTTTTTTTTCAGTAAAAGACAATAGGATGTGAGAGATTCCAATTCAAGATGGGTAATTTTTTATTCAGCTAGCGACTACATAAAGTTGATGACAACTTTTCCTCTCTGTGCTGAATGACGTTTTACCTGTTCATTTTATCTTTTTGGTTATAATGTTTGAATTGTACATGTAGGCCCATTTTACCTGTTCAGCTAAGGGAACTTATTTCAAATAAAGTTATGTACTTGGATTTGTGATTGGAATTTGGGTTTTGTGATTATGTTTAGTTTTGTTTGGTACCTCTTTAAATTTATTACAGGTATATTCCTATATGTTGAGCTTTCTGTTTATGTTAATAATGGTCTCTATCTTTTATAGGATACCTAATCTCCTTATTTTGATGTGATTAATAAGTGAATTTAACTACTTATTGAATGCATCTATTCTACCTCAATGTTTAAATATCACGTTTAGCTTTGTTTTGGTATTGTTTGTAGAATGATTGAAGTTATATTGGGTTGAAAGCTGAGCGATTGTGTAGATAGTCAGGCGATCATTGAAGGTTGAACATTGAAGATTGAGAAGACGTTTAGAATTTTTCTTATTTACGTCTTGTATTAGGATCTTTTTTCATGTACTGTTGTAGAATGTATATATAAACACAATATTAAGTTTTCATTTTGCGTATACAAACATCTATTCTCAATGTCTTGCATGGCCCATCAAGAATCCTACTTTGACATAATTAATGTTCGACTTTTTCCCGACGGCCCATGAAAGCCGTCGACACCTATGTTACCCAGTTCAGACATCATGCATGATGTGTCGTAAAAAAGTCGAACATTTATTTTAATTTTGAATCATTCTCGACGTCCTAGACCCAGACGTTAGGAAGGGTTCTTCTTTCCCAACGTCCATTATGTAACATCCGGACAAGGTAATATTAAAATAATATTTTCATCGTGTCTCGACATATGCAAAACGACACTGGAAATAGGCATATGTTCCGACGTTCCCTATTTCAATGCCCTTTTATGCATCGGGAACCCCCTAATTTCTTGTAGTGTTAGAATGTAAACTAATAAACTTACATGTAAAGCACCCTTAAGAAGCTCAAAGTTTTTCTAACTTCTATTGATGACATCAACGAGCATTTCTTGATTGGTTTAAAGCTCAGATGTATATCATACATGAATTTGAGAATTAGTATATCTTATTTGAGGATTTAAACTATAGATCTCAGCACATATAAATATAAAGTTTTAGTTAACTTCTAAACAGTTCAATCTCTCTATTACTTTACAGTATCAACATAATTGGGAATAAATCCTAAATAAACAGTTTTTTTATCAAAATAAATCTTAGATTTTAGCTGAAAGTATCCATCTTGAGTTTTAGTATGCGAACAAATACCCACATTGGCATGCCATATGTAGGTTGTTGCAATTTATCTTTTGGTTTCTTTTTGGTTTACTCCTAACAGTTTTGGTTATGGGAATCATTGTTTTCATAATAATGATCACTAACTTTTCGAACCATCCACCAGGGAAGTCTGTCGCTGAACTTGTGATTTCCATCACTAAGACACAAACAGAAGCAGAACTCATCCTTGAAGGTACTAAAGTTTGAGGAAGGAGGTATTCTTTGTATGCACATAACACGAAATACCTATTTGAAAAGTTTGATTGTCTTTGAGTTTGTTTTTCTTATTTGCATAGTTTTTGTGTCTGGTTATAACATAGAGGAATCTTATTGAAGAGATATGGAATTTAACTCATAGTCACCTACTTAGTATCAAGGAAAAATTCTTTTATTTTTCAGTAAATGACAATAGGATGTGAGAGATTCCAATTCAAGATGGGTAATTTTTGATTCAGCTAGTGACTACATAAAGTTGATGACAACTTTTCCTCTCCATGCTGAATGACGTTTTACCTGATCATTTTACTTCTTGGTTATAATGTTTGAATTGTACACGTAGGCCCATTTTACCTGTTCAGCTAAGGGAACTGATTTCAAGTAAAGTTGCTCATTATGCACTTGGATTTGTGATTGGAATTTGGGTTTTGTGATTATATTTAGCTTTGTTTGGTACCTCTTTAAATTTATTACAGGTATATTCCTATATGTTGAGCTTTCTGTTTATGTTAATAATGGTCCCTATCTTTTATAGGATACTTAATCTCCTTATTTTGATGTGATTAATAAGTGAATTTAACTTCTTATTAGATGCATCTATTCTACCTCAATGTTTAAATACCTGACGTTTAGCTTTGTTTTGGTATTGTTTGTAGAATGATTGAAGTTATATCCGATTGAAAGCTGAGCGATTGTGTAGATAGCTAGACGATCGTTGAAGGTTGAAGATTGAAGATTGAGAAGACGTTTAAAATTTTTCTTATTTATGTCTTGTATTAGGATATTTTTTCATGTACTGTTGTAGAATGTATATATAAACACAATATTAAGTTTTCATTTTGCGTATACAAATGTAAAAGATAAATATGATAGTTTCTAAAATAATATTAATTTTATTTATTTGTTGGAGCGAGAAAAAAATATTTATCTATATGGATTCAATGTTGGTTTATAAAAAATGGACACTAATACAACAATTAAATAAATATAAATTTCTAAAAATGGACAAAAACAAGTCTTGAATGTCGGTTGTAAACTGACATTATTGACCTCTTTAATGTCGGTTTTAAAATGACATCATAGCCCAATCGACATTAAAGGGCTTCAGTAATACTATCAATGATATCGGTTTAAAACCGACATTAAAGGCCTTTAGTGTCGGTTTTAAACCGACATTAAAGAGGCCTTTAATGTCATTTTTAAACAGACATTAAAGCCCAACCGAATTAAAGGGCTTCAATAACACTATCAAAGATGTCGGTTGAAAACTAACATTAAAGGCCTTGAATGTCGTTTTTAAATCGACATTAAAGGCCTTTAATAACGCTCGCAAAGATGTCGGTTGCCAAGTGACATAAAAGCCCTTTAATGTCAGTTTAGGTCAAATTTCTTCTAGTGCATTTTGCTTGTTGGACTGATAGTTTGCCTACATATTACTTAATACGATAAGGTTGATTTATTGGTGTTCAATTATGCTGTATTTATGTATCATGACTGTATAATACTACTCTCTTGTCTTTTTATAAAAATGGTAACTAATTTTTTAGAAATACTAAACTATCCATATGATCAATCTTCATTGAATTCAACCACAAAAATAATGAAAAAAGTGCAACCAACCTTGGGAAAAATCCAAGAACGAGCACAAAAGACCAAGGTAATACCCTAAACTAATATGAATGTCACGTCTATGCTTCCCAGAATATTACAATTAAACTTTTCATTCTTTTTTTTTTTTTGCTGAAAACTTATAAGTTAAAAGAAGGTTGTCAAGTGAGGACATGCTTTCAAATATAGATGTAACGCCCTAACAAATTCGATTTTTTTGTTCATTTGTCATTAATATTTAAGTGTGGTTATGGAAAATTCAAATTTATTGGAAGAACCTTATCATTTTGAAATTTGTGATTAAATAAGGTTTGGAATCTTTATTTTGTTTAGATAATAAGTATTTTATTTGGAAATAATTGGTGAAGTTAATGTTAAATTAAAGTTGGTTGGTTAAGGGAGAAATGTGGGGACCTAGTTGGGGTTAATAAGGAAAATTTCATGAGATTTGTAGACAGAGAAGGTGGTTGATTTTCGAATTAATTAAGGAAATAGAAAAAAAAAGATATTTTCTTATATAAAGCAGCTTTGGGACCCGTGCATAAGAAAAACAAAAAAAGAGCGGAGCAACTAAAGTCTTTCTTGAAACCCTAGCCGCCGAAACCCTAGCCGCCGACCCGCGCCGCCGCCTTCGCCGCCAGTTTCAAGCACAAGCGTTCGGGAGCCAGCCGCAGTAGAAGCCGAACCACTCGCGTCACCCTTCGTGATCCGCAGCCGTTCCGTTCGTAGCCGCTGCGTGAAACGTCGTCCGCCGCATCGTCGAGCAACAGCGACCGTCGGTCGTCAACCGCACGTCTCCATTCGTCGGAAACCCGAACCCGCGCTTTGGTCGTCGCCCGAACCCGAAGCCGAACCCGTGTCCGCACACCGCTCTGTGCCCGTGCGTCGCCCCGAGTCGCAAACCGAACCCGCATCCACATACTGTTCCGCGTCCGCGCGCCGCCCCGAGTTGCAAACTGAGCCCGCGTGCGCTCAGCTCTCTCTGCGTGCAAGCCGCGCCGCCTACACCGCAAGCTGAGCCGCGCCTCCTTTCTGTCGCAAGCCGAGCTACACGCGCACAGTTTCTGTGCCGAGCTGAGCCGAGCCGCGCCTGCGCCAAGCCGAGCCAGTCCCTGTTCTTTTTCCAGCCGAGCCGCCAAGCCTAGTTGGCTCTTTTCCACCCAATTTTTGGTAAATTGATTATGTGTTTTGGCTTACCCAGCAAGACTCCATTTTTGGACACTAAATAATTTAACTTGGACTAAATTAAATTAACTCTTTTAAGGCCACCTTGGACGATTTGACTTGGAGCGTTGGATTTCTTCAGTAGGGGCTCAAGCATTGCAACCTCGACCTAGGGTAAGTCATTTAAACTGAGTTTTTGAGCCTTTAGTTGTTGGTGACTTAATTATGAATTTTGGCGTTATTAAACAGTTAGGACCTCGTTTCTTGGAAAGCACACTTGCCTCGCGGTTAGAACTCGCCAAGTAAATCTCCAGGTAAGAGATTTCTACTACTAGCTCCATGTTTAGAATTATGAGGTCACGTATACCTTCAATTGTGCATGTTGAGGACTAGACTGTACGATGCATGAAATTAATGATAGTATGATGCGATTGATGATATGGTTATATTATAGCATGATGTCGTGATGACGAGAACTGTTATGGTTGTACGACGGATGTCGAGATGGAGAGTGTAATGATGATTTATCTGTTATGTTATGTGATGACGCCATGTGTATGTATACTGCGATTAGGGTACCTGTTAGCTTAACCTGTTAGAGTCGTACCTGCATGGGTGTCCTTCGGGATCACCACCTATTTAGGACTGTGCGGTCCGACGGGACACCGGTCTAGCATGGATATAGATATGACTCGAGTGACTCGATGGGGTCCTCGCATCCCGATTGTCCTAGGTGTCCCCCGGGCACCGAAGACCAGAGTTACGTTCCTACGGGAGCGCATGTTGCACGTGTTCGGGAACGTGCCAGAGATTGGGTACCAGTTACAGGACTCTGACAGGAAGCTAACAGGCACCTAGTGGGACTAGTAGTGGGTCCCTTACTGAGTATTTTGTACTCACTCTTTTCATGTCATGTTTTCAGGTAGAGGACGAGGTAAGGGCAAAGGCAAGCTTGCGAGCGACCAGAAGTGACCGTGGCGAGCCATAGGGATTTCTGCTTCTGCCTATTCTTGTTTTTGACTTTAGTACCTGAGTTTGAGTATTCTTCACTATTTACCATTTTTTTTGTAGATAGGGCCCGAGTAGGACTTTAGAACGAAATTTCATTTTTTGCATATTACCTTGTTTGAATTTTCATAAATAAATTTCTCAAACCTTATGCGTTTTACTAAATTTTATGACTTAAACCACTTGTTCTACATTTAATAATGACTTCGACTCAGTATAAGGAGTTGGGTCGTTACAATAGACGTGTGTAATCAAGTAACGTGGATTATCCTAAAATACGTAAGCATATCCCAAAGTGAAAAAGATTAGTTATCCTATGGAAGTTATAAATATTAATGAATCTTAATTTTTTGTTGGTAGTTAAACATGATAAAGCAAGATTTGGTAAAGATGGTTGATGATAGGGAAGAACGAATGACCAAAGCAAATGATAAACCATATAAAAAGGAGAAGCTAGTGACATCAAGAATATGGATAGATCCAGCAAGAGGGAAAATTGGTCTATCATTGTTGGAGCGAGAAAAAAATATTTATCTATATGGATTCAATGTTGGTTTATAAAAAATGGACAATAATACAACAATTAATTAAATATAAAATTCTAAAAATGGAAAAAAACAAGCCTTTAATGTCGGTTTTAAACTGACATTATTAGCTTCTTTAATGTCGGTTTTAAAACAACAGCATAGCCTAATCGACATTAAAGGGCTTCAATAACACTATCAAAGATGTCGGTTTAAAACCGACATTACCTTTAATGTCGTTTTTAAACCGATATTAAAACCCAACCAACATTAAAGGGCTTCAATAACACTATCAAACATGTCAGTTGAAATCTGACATTAAAGGCCTTTAACGTCATTTTTAACCGACATTAAAGAGACCTTTAATGTCGGTTTTAAACCGACATTAAAGCCCAACCGACATTAAAGGCCTTTAATAATGCTCGCAAAGATGTCGGTTGCCAAGTGACATTAAAGCCCTTTAATGTCGGTTTTAAACCGACATTAAAGGTCAAATTAATTCTAGGCATTTTGCTTGTGGGACTGATAGTTTGCCTACATATTACGTAGTACGATAAGGTTGATTTATTGGTGTTCAATTATGTTGTATTTATTTATCATGACTGTATAATACTACTCTCTTGTTATTTTATAAAAATAGTAACTAATTTTTTAGAAATACTAAACTATCTATATGATCAATCTTCATTGAATTCAACCACAAAAATAATGATAAAAGTGCAACCATGGGAAAAATCCAAGAACGAGCACAAAAGACTAAGGTAATACCCTAAACTAATATGAATGTCACGTCCATGCTTCCCATAATATTACAATTAATCGTTTCTTTCTTTCTTTGTTTTTTTTTTTTTTTTTTGCTGAAAACTTATAAGTTAAAAGAAGGTTGTCAAGTGAGGACATGCTTTCAAATATAGACGGGTGTAATCAAGTAACGTGGGTTATCCTAAAACACGTAAGCATATCCCAAAGTGAAAAAGATTAGTTATCCCATGGAAGTTGTAAATATTAATGAATCTTAATTTTTTGTTGGTAGTTGAACATGATAAAGGAAGATTTGGTAAAGATGGTCGATGATAGGGAAGAATGAATGACCAAAGCAAATGATAAACCTTATAGAGAGGAGAAGCCAGTGACATCAAGAATATGGATAGATGCAGAAAGAGAGAAAATGGTTCTATCAAACAAAGAGAAAGAAAATTCACATCCAAACATGCCATCATTTGACTTGCATCTATGTCAGGCTTGATACTTTAGTTTTAAACTTTTCTATTATGGAATATTAGATTTATGAACCTATCTTTTTTGGATTATTGGTTTAGTTACATGAGATTTATAAATTGTTTAGTTAAATGAAATCTATGACTCAATTTAGATAAATGAACTTTATGAACTTATGTGTTGGAATATTTGATCGGTTTAGATAAATGCACCTATTTGTTAAAATGGTCGGTAAGCTACCCTGTGTTTTCCAAATCCGCGCGATGTTCTCACCTTATAAATCCATTAAAATACAGATTGCTTAGGTACCAACGTATAATCTTTCCGTTCGAAATAACCAATAGGTTAGATTTACAAAAAAGAGAAATACTTTGTAACGCAACTACGGTTACAAACTATACATAATGTATCTTGACCCTATACGATAATATATGATAGGAATTTCCAATTATGACAACCTGAATGTATCTAATTTGAAAATAACGATACTTGAATTTAATACGAATAACCTACAATAAAGTATATTTGCAAAGTCAATATGAAATACACTGTATTTCAATGAACATAAGCACAATTTTTTTTCCAAACAACCAAGCAAATCCAATAATAATAGAGAACACTCCAAAGAATTAATAATTTCAGTAGAAAATCAAGTATTTAAAAATATAACTAATAACTAAGAGAAATGCTACAATGGTAACTTAACGTTGTATAGGTTCTCTACAAGACCTACAATCGTGACCTTCTTTACCACACCTACTGCAACAAACAGTAGCTTTTTTCTTTACAAATAAAGTAAACCTCTTTTTTTTTAGGCCTCCCAGATGGACGTTTAACCTACGGTGGAAGGAGTTTATCGTTGCCACGTTGGTACATATTCCTAATTTGGTCGACACTACCAATAAGACATGTACTCTTCTTGTACAAGTTTATCAATTTTGAAACATAGTAGAACTTCTCAGTGTACTTATGCAGTTGAAAATTCTTTGTAGACAATGCATTACATGTATGGGAATAAGGGATCATATGAAGGTCCCATTGACAACATGAGCATGTACAATCTAAAATGTTAACAGCATATTGTTGCTTATGATGGTAAACTTCAAATTCATGTTGGTTTACAGGATATATCTGCCAAATCATTAAAATAAATGTTATGTACAAACAAGTGCCATAATAATTATAGCATTTATTATTCAAATATCAAACAACTTACATTCATTGAGCGACTATCTCTTAAAGCTTCTCGAATCATATATTCATATTGAAAGATTTGTGCATTGAAAATTCCATTTGGTAAGATGTTTGTACAACCATTTTTTAACCAAACTACGAATTGAATCTAAAAGTCCAATTACATGCAATTCTCGTGCTTCTTTCATGGTGGAATTCATACTTTCAGAGATGTTGGTTGTAATAACCGAGTATTTTTTTTCTTCTAAAAAATTCCCTAGCCCACCAATGTTTTCTTACCCCTTCCGACTCATGCCTAATTGATGGAGAAAGATGATCAAGTGGTCTCATTTAGTACTCAAACTCCAAGGGTGTATATGCTCTGACATAGCTATAGAAGGAATCCTCAATCGAAAGTGACCAATGGTTCTTATTCAGGTTCTCATACAAATGGAATGCACATAATCCATGTTCAGTTTTTTCATACACAACAGTTAACCCATTTTCTATACTTTTGTGAGCATCAGACATAATTACAAGTTTATTATGTTCACCAAAAACAACTTTAAGATTACGAAAAAACCATGTGTATGATAAGTCATTCTCATAATCAATAATAGCAAAAGCTAAAGGCACAATTTGAGAATTGTCATCAATAGTGCAGACAGAAATTAGCGCACCAAGGTATTTATTCTTCATGTCTGTACCATCAACTAAAATTTCTGGTAGGCAATAATTCCATTCATCAATTAAAGCAGTAAGTGCCATGAAATAATATTTAAACCTATCTTCGTCATTTGCTTCTTCAGCCGTATACATTCCTACAAACAGTGAAATAAAAATAAGATTAACTCACGCCCTCTCCATGCCTTGTCATAGTTTACATTAACTCCATGATAAATCTTCATATAATTAATAATGTCAGATGGACGACATGGAGCCTTGTTAGTCATTTTAAAAAATGACTTCGTACACTCAGAAACAACCTAAGATTGTTTTTTCCTCTGATCATTTTTAACGAAGTCAACAACACACTGGTGGGTATATGTGAATTTACGAACCATCAAAATATCATTTTGTTTAATACAGAAGCATATAACTGCCAAGGACAAGATAAATCCTTACGACGAATATCAAACGAGGTACGATTGGACCTAATAGTAACAAGTTCAAAACTATTTTTCACGGTAAGTAAATAAATAGCTTTCTTTTCTATTGATTTACTTCTAAACATTAATCCCTCTTTGATATGTATTCCAGCATGTTACAGTTCAAAGGCATCAATGTCAATAATCTTCGTATCATGATGTGAATTTTGAGATCTGGGTACTTCACTGTTCAAATACAATGTATTACCAGAAGCACCAGCTGACAGAGAGTCAACAACCACAAGTAAATCATTATTAGAAAATTTCGACAAAACTAACATAAGCCAAGTCGCCTTAGTCCTTGGCTTTGAGATCTCCCGATCGGTCGTCAACTTGGGTAAGCCATTTCTCCCCTATCGCTGCTTTAGCTCAAGTAGCTTCTGATCTCCTAGTCTCTTCGGGAACAAAGAAAGGTTTCACTAAGAACAGTTTGAAGCGCCCATTCCAATCTTGTCTCACTTTGATAACTGATACGGGGAAAGAACAATGAAAAGAGGGTTCCCTGGGCCTGATCTTCCTTTCCTTTCCGCGCGGATCTAGCTTCCGACCCTTCTCTAGTCGAGCAGCTAAGCTCCTCTCCTTCGTCAGAGTTGGACCATTTACTCAGAGTTGCAGAAAGGAGTCAGACTCAGTGTCGGCATAGGAATTCAGTCTGAACCCCACTACGCGGTTGAGTTCTAACCTCTTTCTGAAATTAGTCTTTTCCCTTGAACGAACCATTCCGGCACCCCTCCGTTAGGAGTCTGAAAGCGAAGGACTGATTTATGGAATTCATTCTTCTGCTTCAACCCTGTGCCTCGTCTCGTCTTTGTCAGTTTGTTTATAGTGAACAAATCGAGTTCGTTCTTTCTAACGATGATAAATAAAGAAGACTTGGTCCATCGTGTTCTCTTCGTTCGGGATCTTTCCCCTTCTCTGAAAGTAGTCGTAGCGGTAGTCTAGAGTTGGTACAAGGGTTGACCTCTCAAATTTTTTGGGTTAAGGCTGCCTAGAACCGACCCTATATTTCTCAATCAACCTTTGTCTCGGCAGATGCAACTTCTCCTTCTTTTCTAGTGTACGAACAAGCAATTGCATATCTCAGGCTTTCATCCACAAGAACTGAACCAGGTGCCTCTCCTTTCGCATGAGGTTCGAATTGTTGCAGCTATCCCAATAAATGGTCAAATGAGACACAGGAATATTTGAAAATGGGAACAGTCTACCTTGGATGCATTCTACAAATCCTTGAAACAAAGATGAGAATTGAACATATACCTCGACAACACGATAATCGAGATACCGAGAAGATTTAGTCCATCTACCATCCCAAATAGTCTTTACGCGTTATAAAGCCATGACAAAAATTTGCTATAATTCTACTATTGTCTTCAAAAACTAATGCTAAAGGATGAATTGTAAAGAATGTAATTAATCGACAAAAAATGTTAAACAAATAAGATAAAGTTTACAAATTAAAAAAACCAACATTTAGAATAATTAAAGCAAATAAGATGAATAATGATATTTCAAAATATTATAAAAAAATATACATTTTCGGAATATTTTTTAAAAATAGATATAAATAACATACATTATTATGCATATACATTTTAATATATATTTTTTATATATATTTTTTAAAAATGTATATAACTACCATCAAAACACAAATCTTAAAATAAAAAAGAATACAAAATATTAATAAACGTATTCTGCATACGAAATCTGGGCTGAATTTTCGAAATTTAGTCTAAAATATAACTCCAAATTGTTATTAAAAATATATATAATGTATCATTTAATTATATATAATTATCAAAATTGTTAATAAATGGTTTATAATATAACGAACCGATAATTTGAAAGATATATTTGTCATTATTATAGGGAAATGTCGTAGCAATCTCGTCTACCAACAAAATCCCAGATTTAGTTATGATTCACTAAAGTCGAAGTTTGTTTGTAAAATACACATCTTTCTCAAATGCTCGATATCCTGCCTCATGTTGGAACCATTTAAATACATTGTATTTTAAATCTATGAATTATTTTATAATCCAGAGTAGAATATGGATTAATATAATTAAATAAATGGGGGCGCCTTGAATTTGTTGTTTTTCTTATTTCTATCGCCTTTTGCTATTTATTCATTTGCTATTCCTATCTCAAAATTTTCCTTTTCTACAATTATCTTATAAAAATATATAAGTTTATACAAACTTGAACTCAACCAGTTAGTGAGAAACACAAGGTAGCCGTGAACACAAAGAGTAATTAAGCTCCCTCGAAATAATGTAAATAAAAACCATGTTAAAAAAGTCTCTAAACCTTATATCCAAACAATTTTGGACTCAACCTTCTAAACATAGCAAGATAATCTAAAGATAAAAAGACAATATAATCTAAAGATAAAAAGACAATCAAAGAATGAACATTTGCATACAAAGATATAATAGGTACGATATAAAGATATATATTTGAACTCATGAGCCACAAGAAAATGCTTATTATTTGAAATGTCAAATTAATGCAAAATTTTCCATGTTTTCTTCTCCTCCCATCATATAAACACGATATAGGGTGTTCTTTTGTAGGAAATTTTTATAAATATAACAAATCACCAAAATATTTACGGTTGTGGTAACAAAACCCATGAAGTTAACTATTTTATAACTATTTCAAATTTTTCCTTCTGTCTTTCTTCTCTTTTTCGCTGCGATTTTTTTCTATCATCTTTCTTTTTTTTCCTACTAGGATTTCTTTCTATTGTCTTTCTTCTTTTCCACTTCTTTTTCTTACATCGTTTAAATTTGAGTTTACCCAAATCAAAACAAATTCTAAACGATCATGTACAAAATAATAGTAAAATCTAAACGATCGTGTAAAAAAAATAAACGATCGTGTACAAAAGAATTAAAAAAACATTTAGCCAAATCTAAACGATTATGTACCAAATAATCTTAAAATAAACAATCATATAAACAAATCTAAACGATCATGTACTAAAAGAATCTTGAAAATATTTGTTTAGGCAAATCTAAACGATTGTGTACCAAATTTTGAAAAAAAAAAATCGTTTAGATTTGGCTACCCAAATCTAAACGATCAAATCTAAACAATCGTGTAACTAAATCTAAACGATTGTGTAACCAAATTAAACGATAAAATTGAAAAAAATAAATCGTTTAGATTTGAACCAAAATCTAAAACGACCAAATCTAAACGATTGTGTAACTAAATTAAACGATAAAATTTAAAAAATAAATTGTTTAAATTTGGCTATTCAAATCTAAACGACCAAACCTAAGTGATTAAGTACAAAATAATAAACAAATCTAAATGATCGTATACCAAATATATTACACGAGTTGTTGACGGTGTGGTTGACGGGGCATTTTTGTATTTTCTATTGTGGGCTTATGGACTTTTTTCGTTTTCGGAATTGTTCTATATAGTATAAATATTTTATCGTTTTGTTATATTTTTCAAAGCACCCGTTCTTTTTTCTTTTCGCTGCTTATTTATCATCTTATGTTTTTTATATAGTCTTAATTAACTCATGTTTTTTAACAAGAGCAATCGATAAATCTAAAAAAATTCAAAACAATTAATTTCACTGTTTGAACTAACACTTAATTATTTTATTCTTTGTCTTATTGTTCACACGAGATTTTCGGAGAAATTTGGTTCGTCGAGATGAACTTGTGTGAATGTTATATTTATGTTGATTTGATGCGATGTGGTTCGATCTCTAGAAATTGATCATCTGGTTCTCTTTCGGCTGAATGCTTACACTTGGTTTGAGGAAGTGGAGCACGTGATATTCTTGAAGTTGGAGTCTTGGAAGAAAGCTTGTATTTTCAAAGAAGCTTCAATCTTCGAGGGTGTTCTTAAAGTTGAAGTCTTGGAAGAAAACTTGTATCTTCAAAGGAGCTTCAATCTTCGAGGGTGGTCGACTTCAGAAGTTGGGGAGTCTTCTAGCTCTTGGGAGAATTCTCTCTAAACCTTATAGAGTATAAAAATTCCAACCTGGATGCTTATGCTTGATTTGAGGAAGCGGAACACATAATGTTCTTGAAGTTGAAGTCTTGGAAGAAAACTTGTATTTTCAAAGAAGCATCAATCTTCGTGGGTGGTCGACTTCAGGAGTTGAGGAGTTTTCTAGCTCTTGGGAGAATTCTCTCTAGACCTTTTGGAGTCAAATTTCCAACCTGGATGCTTACACTTGAATTGAGGAAGCGGAGCACATGATGTTCTTGAAGTTGAAGTCTTGGAAGAAAACTTGTATCTTCAAAGGAGCTTTAATCTTCAAGGGTGGTCTACTTGGTCTACGTTAGGAGTTGGAAAGTCTACTTTAGGAGTTGGAGAGTCTACTTTAGGAGTTGGAGAGTCTTCTAGCTCTGGGGAGAATTCTCTCTAGACCTTCTAGATTAAAAAACTTTCCCCCTCCACAAATGAAGAGAACTCCTTTATTTATAGAGTTTCCTAGTTGGCTTTTATGGACTTGGGCATGGTCTGGTCCATGGACCATACCCACCTACGGGCTCAATCACATGTATTTGAGTCATATTTAATTTTTGGCTAAATTAAGTTTATTTTTAGGCTCAATTGAATTTTAGCCAAATAAATAATATTTAATTGAACCAACATAATTAATTTGATTCAATTGTCATGTGACATAATTAGAATTGTCCAACTTTTCTTAAAATTTAATTTGGGATACATGCTAATTTTTAGTTAATCCGAATATAATTATTTTAATAAATGACGTGGCAATTTGTAATTAGTTCTAATTTTTTTTATTCAATACTTACATTTATTATTAAATATAACGGTTATCGTTAGTTAAATAACTAAATATATTGATTATCATTTATTAAATAACTAAAAGAGAATCCTGAAGTACAAAAACCCTAAATTATATAACACAAGATTTTGCTACTTTGAAAACTTATCGGTTATCACCCACAAAATTATATCACTAACCAAAAGTTGATTGGTATCCCCTCCTTTTTAAGATTTTTAGTGTACAAATATTTTGAAAAAGGTATCATAAAATAAGTTGTTGCGTATATTATATATTAATTAAATACACGAAAGTTGTAAAATTTCCAAGCAAGCTAGGGGTAGACTAGAGAGAGCATTAATAAAGCAAAATAGCTTTAGATAGTGGATCAATGTGCTGATTCATAATTATTGCAAAGGACATAGCTCTCCACTCTTTAGGTATAAATCCAAAAAGAAGGATTTTGTTTCCTTTTGTTTCTTTAATAATAATTTTCCTTTTCTTCAACTTCAATATTTTCTCTTATAAAAGTGATTCTTGGTCAATATTATTCCTTTTTCTTTTTGTGCAATGGGACCCTGCAAAAACAACACTATTCTTTTCTTCTTTTTTTTCCTTTACAATTCAAATCCAAAAGTAGAGACGTGACAACAATTTCTCTCATCTATCTTTGTTTTCTTTACTTATAAATAATTGTGTAGTGAAAAAGTTTGAAGCTTTTCCTATGCATTATTCTTTTGTATATTAACTACGTCTTTTAATTTGTTAATTATATGTTGTCATGTCAAAACAACCTTAAGATTATTTTTGTTTTGCGAAAACAACGACTTTAGGATTGACATAGGTAATAATGGATTTAATTTAAAAAATTAAAAGAGCTTGTACAAGCAGCAAGAATAATATAAAACTTAAAAATAATGGTAATTATTATAAAATATAATAATAGTAGTAATAATGATGAAGAACTTTACAAAAGAAAAAAAATTCTCAATCAATGTAATTTCGTTATTAGTTTTGTGTGGTTAGCCTCAAACATAATATATATTTAGGCAAATGCTTATTTTCAAATATTGTAAAATAAACTAAAATATTTACAAAATATAACAATGTTTTGGATTTTATCAATGATAGACACCGATAAATTTCTATTATTGTCTATAAATGTCATTGATAAAAACATATAAATGTCTATCAATATCATTGGTAGAAGCATATCAATGTCTTTCATTGATAAAATTTAATTTTTTGCTATACTTTGTAAATATTTTGTCCAAATTGCTATTGTTGACAATTCTCCATAAAAGAATATGTTCAACTTTGAAAATGAGATTTAAAAAACAAAAAACCAAAAAAAAAAAAAAGAGTATTGTACAATCACTTAAAATAGCTTTTAAAAAATTTTCAAATTTTATTTTACGAGTTTTTGTACAAAGAGTCTAAATGAAAATAAATCTTAGAAAGATACATGTTTTTTCTCCTGTGAATCCAAACAGTCCTTTAAGTATGAAAGAGAATGTATATATGTATCAATGGTTAATTGGGTATGAACTTTGTAGGGTAAATTATAAAAAATGCCTTAGGTTTGTGTAGAAAATAACCTTAAGTATTCAAAATTTTAAAAAATGTCCTTAAACTTTTGAAAAATGTTAAAAAATACCTTACAAATAGTTCTGGATGGAAACCATTCCACTTTGGTTTCAAAAATATCCCTGAACTATTGAAAAGTTTCATCAATACCTTTGAATTTATAAAAAAAAATAAAAAATACTTCCATTAATCCAAAGTTACACCAAATTTCTTAACCCAAAATGAAAACAAAAATTTTAAGTTAAAATCATAGTTTAAATTTCGAAAGATGTGGATATTTGTATTGATATTTTTACATTATCATGGATTTGATATCAATAGAATGAGTGAAACGATACTTCCATTACATTGTAGAAAATCCACAAATCACAAAAAATAAACATGAAGATGAAAAGAAAACTTACATAAATGTAACCAAACTGTAAACTATTTACGACCCGTGTAACAAAACCCATAAGGTTAGCCATTTTTAAAATATTTCAGCACTACTAGAAAAAGAGTCTTTCTTGATGGTTGTTTTTTTAATTTCTTGACGGTTTTTGAAGAAAATGTCAAGAAAGGGGCGATTTAAAAGAAAATTCGTCAAGAATTTTAATGAAAAGGCGGAGATAGTCAATTTTCAACTTTCTTAACGGTTTTAAACCATCAAGTAATATGCACTTTTCCTTGACGGTTTAAAATCATCAAGTATTATCTATTGAATTCTTGACCTTTCTAAAACATCAAGAAATTTTATAAAGTCGACATACTTGACGTTTTTTAAAACGTCAAGTAAGATAGTTTTTCTTGACGTTTAAAAAACGAAATAAGTGAAAAAAATAAAAAAACTAATTTCCTTTTTAAAAACAACCTAATTTCTTTTTACTTTTTAAATAAAAACCTAATTTCCTTTTAAAAAAAACCCTAAACCGCTAATTTCCCTTCTCACAGCCGCCGCACTCCCATTCGCCACACTCCCATCCACGACCAATATCGCAGTCATCACACTCCCATTCGCGATCGCTGTAGAACGCAACTTACCTATCATTCGACCGTCGAGGAATGCCGATCGAAGGACGTCGAAGAACACTAAATAACGACACCGAACGCCGCCAAACACTCCCATTTGCTGAACACTCGCATCCGTGATCGCCATAGAACGCCATCGAATGTGCTGCCATTGGAACGCTGCTACCTTCTGGTAATTTATCATTGAAACTTCTTCTTTATTGTTTAGGATTGATTGTCTGAAGGTTTATTGAAACAAATTAAAAAACAAAAAACAAAACAAAACTATAAGGTGTTTAAGTATTAAAGACAATAACGGAAGCTGCTTAAACAACCGCCTCATATCATTATATTGTAGCTAGATATATGTAGAGGTTGTGTGTGTTTGTGTGTGTATGTGTATTTTTTTTTTTTTTAATTTCACAAGAAAAAGATTGCTGTGTTTTTATTCCTTGGATTGGAAGTTTAGTTAGAGAAGCTGAAGTAGTCAAGTTTGTATGTATTTGGTAAATTGAAAATTTGAAAAGTGCACTACAAGAAATATGGCCTTTAATGTCACTTGGCGACCAACATTTTTGCAAGTGTTATTAAAGGCCTTTAATGTCGGTTATAAACCGACATTAAAGACCTTCTATGTCGGTTATAAACCGACATCTTTGAAGTTGTTATTGAAGGTCTTTAATGTCGGTTCATCTTTAATGTCGGTGGATAACCGACATTAAAGATGTCTTTAATTTTTTTGAACCGATATTAAAGATGTCTTTAATGTCGCTTATGATACATCTTCAATGTCATTTTTCCACCGACATTAAATAATTAATAATAATTAATCATTGTGGAAGATAATTAATTATTTATTTTGGAGGAAGATAGATAATAATTAATTAATGTGGAAGATAATTAATTAATTGGAAGAAAGATAAATAATAATTAATTATTGTGGAAGATAATTAATTATTTTGGAGAAAGATAAATAATAATTAATTATTGTGGAAGATAATTAATTAATTTGGCAAAAGATAATGGAATAAAGATATATGTATATTTTGGTATTATATATATATATATATATATATATATATATATATATCCTAAAAGGAAAAGAAAATAATAACAATAAATATTATTGTTATTATTTGGGTTTATAAATAGCATTTGAATGCTTAAGTTAAAAAGAAAAGGAAAAAGAGAAAGGTTCTTCATCTTCTTCACTAAGATAACCTTCTGATGTCGTTGCTTCACCAGTTTTAGTTATGATTGGTCTTTTTGGCAAAGCTTGAAGAATTGATGAATATTCTCATCAAGGTTTAGATAATTTTTCAACCTCCATTTGGTCAAGTTTGGTAAGCCAAGGTAATTAAATGGATTCAATTGAGGTTTCTTTAAAGGTTCAGTTGGTTAAATTTTTTAGATTTAATCTTTAATTTTTCCCCAATCAAGGTTGAATTGGTTTCAACCTTAAATTTTTTATTAAGTTAAATTGGAAAATTTTAGATACTAGCCATTGGTAAATTTTATTAATTAAGTTATTGATTTTCCCTTACTGTTAGGATCTGCTTTAATTGGGAAATTTTTGTCAACAAAGAAATATTTTTAGCTAATCTCTAGGTAAAAGATTCTACTACTGGACCTTCGAACTAAATTTAAGAGACTAGATGTATTTACGATTATGTATTGATGGTATCTAAGATGCATAATGCGATGCTATAGATGATGATTAATATTGTGTTGATGATGATTGATATTATAATTGATGATGATGACTGATTTTATGAATGACAATGATGACTGGTATGTTTATGATGTTTAGGATACATGATATATTAATCACATGAGTAAGGACGTTATGATTAACATTCATGTCATGTTATGATGTTTATAATGATGTTACATGCTTTGGATTGTGGTGTGTCTGTTAACTTTGTCTATTGAGCTTTTTACCCCACCTGTATTGTGATCCTATCTATGGGGTCACTCGCACGACTAGGGGTGTTCTTATAGGATCACTCGCACGATTTAGGGATGTACCTACGAATCACATGCATGGTTAGGGGATAGTTATATTGTGTATACGGGGTCACTTGCATGACTAGGGGTGTTCTGACGAGACCACTCGCACGATTAGGGGTGTACCTACGTATTACATATATGTTTATAGAGTGAGTACCTGCAATCACTCGCACGACTAAGGGTGTTTCTATGGAATCACTTGCACGATTTAGGGGTGTTCGTACGGTCTCACTCACTCAGGTGTGCTCCATTGGACACACAACGTTATGATTATGTTTATAACAGAAAGTTAACAGATCAACTAGCAGGACTAGTAGTAGGTCCCTTACCAAGTATATTTATATACTCGCTCTTTCCTATGTTTAATATTTTAGGGTAAGGTAAAGAACTTAAGAAGCTGGCGAGCGAAAGCAACGGATCCGTGGCATGCCATATGGGGACACAGTTCAGCTTCCCCACTCATTTATAAGTCTTTCAGTATTTTTAAATTTTAACCATTTTACTTAAAGATTTTATTCTATTTATTTGTTTTTAGTTCTTTAAAATTGTTGAGAATCCGCGGATCACGTTTTCAAATTATTTTTGTTAATTTTGATAATCTTATATTTTTGTGAACGTCTTGATATTAATTTTATAAAGATTTTAGCTATCCTCTTTTGAAAAAAAGTGTCTTTTTATGTTTATCTTTTAAGTAATGACCTTAACTTAGTTTAAAAAGTTGGGTCGTTACACTCAGCTACTAGAGAACACCGAACCTAAAATTGAGCTAACAGACTTCCTAAATCCTCCGCAGTCACTATTGCCTTAGAACCTCATAACTTACTCAACAAAGCTGCTCGAATACCACATAAAACACTCTTCGAAAGTCTTAACTTCCTACTTAATGGATCCGCTACTACATTAACCTTACTTGGATAGTACTTTATAGTAGAATCATAATCTTTAATCAGTTCTAGCGATCACATTTGTCTCAGATTCAACTCTTTCTGATAATAAATATACTTCAGACTCTTATGATCTGTGAAAATATGGCACTTTTCCTCGAACAAATAGTGTCTCTAGATCTTCAATGCTAAAACAACTGCTGCTAGCTCAAGATCATGGGTACGGTATTTACACTCATGCTTCTTCAACTGCCTTGAAGCATAAGCTATTAAATTCTCATCTTGCATAATCACACAACCTAATCCTTGCCTCAAAGCGTCACAATAAACCACACAGTCCTTCCTTGTTACAGGGAGTGTCATAATAGGTGTTGTGACTAATCTCTTCTTCAGTTCTTGAAAACTTTGTTAGCATTTATCTGACTACTCAAACTTAGCATTCTTCCTTATCAAAGTTTTCAAGGGCAATGCCAATCGTGAGAAATCTTCAATAAAACGCTTGTAGTATCTTTCTAAACCCAGGAAACTACGCACTTCTATCGCACTTGTTGGTCTTTCTTAATTGACAACCACTTCCACTTTTTATGGATCGACACTAACACCTTTTGTTGGGACTACATGCCCGAAGAATACTACTTGTTCCAACCAAAACTCACATTTGCTGAACTTAGCGTACAACTATTTATCACGTAGAGTCTATAGAACAATCCTCAGATGTTCCTCATGGGCTTCCCTGTCAACCGAGTAAACTAGTATATCATCAATGAACACAATCACAAACTGATCTAAAGAAGAAAATTGGAAAATTGAAATTTCTCTTTTTTTTTTCCTTCCTTTATATCCTTTCTTTTCTTTTCTTTTTCTTTTTATAAAAACCATTAAATATATATATATATATATATATATATATATATATATATATATAATATTATATACTTAATTTCCAACTTCTTTTATTCCTTTCTTATTTTTCTTAAAAAAATCCAAAGAAAATATCGGGTTTACAGGTCGGAAGGCAGAGATGAGGTTGAGAGTAGTAACAGGCTAAGGCAACCAAAAGGAAAAAGATGATAGTCTCAATTATTTGCATGGAGAACGAGGCTAAGTTTACATAAAAATAAAATAATAGTAATAATAATAATAAGTTTTTTCATTTTTCCTTTTCCTTTTTCCCAAAATAAATCAAATCTTCTATTTTCTCATAAATTCTTTATCTCCTTCCCATCCAATCAACCTTTCTCTTCCAAAAAAAGAAAAAATTACTTTTCACTTATAAATATATTTTTACCCACAAATATAGTTATTTCCCCCCCCCCCCCCCGACTAATTATACATTTATATAAATACATGTAATTAAGGAAAATTTTCATAAATATAACAAATTAGTAAAATATTTACGGTCGTGTAACAAAATAAAAAAACCCATAAAGGTTTAATATTTCTCTTCGCCATGCTTAAGTTTAACCTTGATGGTAGCCCACTAATTAATCAACATTTGTAAACTTCCCCAAAATTTCCTAACTTTCAACACCTCTTTCATCATGCATTATAACGTCAAACCACCTACTTCCTTTTGAACACATCTTCCTTCATCGCGTCGCCTCACTTCAACGAAAACCATCAAAATAGTTATTCTTCAACATGCCTTCTTCAAAATACTTTCTAAAGAAAAACCCTTCTATTCCAGACTCATGTCTCACATAGGTAAGATTGAGTTCCTTTTATCGCATGAACCTAGTCCACTGGCCTACTTAAGTCGCATCTTTAGAGCTCAGCATGACATATTTGTGAATTAAGTTTGTAATATGCATTACGAAACAAGAATTAGTTCAAGGTACAATGACAATAACAGATTATGAGAGGAAATATATTGAGTTGTCAACGTATGTCGATACAATTATAACTTCTGAAGAGGTAAGGTGTAGAAGATTTTAAAGAAGTTTAGATCGAGAGATCTTCACACTATTGACAACATTAGAAGCAAGGTCTGACTTTTCTCAATTAGTTAAGACGCCTTTACGAGTTGAGCAAAGTTTGGAGGAAGATGGGCCTGAAGGAAAACAGAGGTAAGTTGTTTCTTCCGTTAGTGGATCGTAGAGATGAGGCCAAAAATATTTTGTTCCTAGAGTATATGGGAAAAAGGATTTTAAAACTCGATCTAATGGACAACTAAATCCACTATAGTGTCACAATCAGGATAGGAATAAACATCTAGTTCGTCCAAAAAGCCTTTATGAAAAAATTATAGGAGATTCCACCAAGTGGCCAAAGCTTAGCTGGGGATGATATTTGTTACTAATCAGACAACCTGGCAATTATAAAAAGGATTTTCTTTAGTTACATTTGAATATACAAAAGGACCCGTACGTTGAATAAAAAATAGTTAACCAACCGAGAGAATCAATAGTTGGATTCAAGAGATCAAGTGATATCAAGTAAAAGGGAGTTACCAGTAGACCCCATTAGTAGGGAAAAGTATTCGCTCTAGCACAACAAGAAACGGAGGAGGCACCGAATGTTATTACTGGTGTCTTACTAAATTGAATTATACATGTTTATGCTTATGCTCATGAGTACGTTAAGTTGAATGTTAGAACCTTTATCTGAAGGAACTGTAAGGTTAATTATGCATTAATAGTTAGTAAGGTGTTCGATCAAGTACTTCTATGATGAACCTATGTTGAGGTTCTACAATTAAAGGAAATTTGTAACATATCTAGAGCATTGATATGTTGTGGAAACTACAAGTATTAAAAGGATTAAGTAAACTAATGTTGTGCAAATTTCGAGGGTGAATTTCTTAAGGAGGATGAAAGTTGTAAACCCTAAACCTTAGGATTCCTAATGTCTTTTTAAATTTCATGTATTAGCCATAGTGAAATGTAGCTAAGAAGAAAATTTATTATGAGTGATAGTTGATAAGTGACATTATTAAGGTATCATGGTTTAAGTGACATTACTAAGGTGTCATGGTTTAAATGACATAGTTGGTGTGTCATTGTAGCCTAAAGTAAGAAAAGTTAAGAAAAAATTGGTTAAGTGTTTAGGTTGCAGCCAAAGGGATGTTAGTGATAACTTGTAGAAATACAAGTTATTATGACCTTTTATGTAAAATAATGAAGTCTTACCACATAAGACTAGAAGAAAAAAAAAAAGGAAAAAGTAAGCATTTAAACAACTTGTGCATCGTGACTCACAAAAGAACTTTATCCCTATTTTATTACATTCTACATGTCTTTATCGCATGATAATGGGCAAAAAGAAGTAGGGCTTGGCAAGAGAATGTCAAGCAAGGAGACGCAACCAACCAACGTGACAACAAGCGATCAAGCTATGCGATTTGATACACTGGCAGAAAAATTGGGTTGGCGTGTATTATCAGAAAAAGGATGAAAGGATGTTTGCGTGGCGCTGATACGACTTTTTAGAGGAATTAATGAGGCATGGGTGTCCTATCACATCAATACTCGTATATAAATAGAGGCCTCTACTTCAGAATTAAGTGTGCAATTTCTGGTTTAAAAGCAAGTTCATGTCGTCCATTCCTTGTCCCTTTAGTTTTAGGTGAGAGTTTAGAATAAAGAGAGAGATAGAGAGTTTCACCTCTACCCTCTCTCCCTAAAAAATAGGCGAAAATCAAAGTTAAGGAGTATGAAAAATCATACTCTAAGGCTTGACACACTTCTCTATACTTCATTTTCTATTTATTTTGTATTGTTTTGTTTCTTATACTCTTTGGTCGAAAGGCCTAAAGTTATGTTTATGTTAGTAATGCATTTCTTCTTTCATTCTAACATATCTCTCTTATTCTTTATGATTAATTTGTTTAATTAGTTCATAAGTAATGGAATGAGAATCTAAGTGTATGTTTTATAAGTTTTGTTTAGCTAAACAAGCATATTAACCCATTGTGTATTCGGGAGAGACAATGGTATTTATGGCAATTACCTGACAAATGAGAGCACGTATTTGACAAGATCAAAGAATATGTATAGCAAAATGTGTTGGTAAGATCGTCAAAAACAAGCAATAATATGTTCGAATGGATATTAGAAAATGAAATTAAAATTTGCTAAGGGTAGGTTGCTTGCCAAGTTTTACCTTGGCAAAAAGTAATTTTAGATTTACCCTCGTAGCTCGGTGGTAAGTTAGGGTGTCGAACCCAAGGGAATGGTCGTTAAAAAATTTATTGAAATCAAAGCTTGAAAGGAAAGTGGTTAGTAGAAAAAGGAAGCCATAAAAGAGTATGAAGGGAAATAGAATTTGTAACCATTAAGTAAAGAAATTATAGATGCAAGTTTAATCCACAAAAAAAGAAGTAGATATTGAATTCTATGAGAAAAACGAGGTGAGGGGCAATGGGCACTATTGAATTCTTATCACCGAATTATAAGAAACATAAATGACTTTTGTTTTAAAAAGAAGATTCTTGGCCAAGGTTCTTGGAAGATCAACTTGCTTGATTCTTGTAAGAACCTTGGTGAAGATTTAACCCTCTAAAAAAAGAAAAAAAAAAAATCAAGCACACGCATACTAGAATTACAATATCCATACATGTCATTGATCAAAGGTACATAAGAATCAAGATCTTAACCAAAAAATTAAATCAAGTAAGCTTGCCTTAAACTAGATTCAAGAAAAGAGATGATCACACATAAAAATTTATTGTTACTTCTTGCAACAATAATTCATGCCCAATTCTTGTTCTTTTAAGAAAATTAAAGTACCTAGCATACTTTTTAGAGAAAAATGCATCATGGATTTAATTGAATTTATTGTGCACACAAAATTGATTGAATTAAATTCATATTATGCCAAGAACCATGGTGATTTATCTTAGCTTTAAGTCAATCAATCTTCAATAATTAACATATTAATTACAAGCAAGAAGCATTATGAAATTTCTTGTAGATAAAGATGATCAATTGAATCTTGCAATATAATTTTCTAAAGAAAATATATCTTGCATATAAGTTGAACAATCAAGAACAAATTGAACAATTATTTTGGAAAGACCACGTGGATTTAAAAGTAGAATTTGTTCTCGATAATAGAAAATTAAAAAATCAACATGCTAAATAGAAGAAAAATATAAGAAAAAATCTCAATGAAGTTGAATACCCATGGCTCTCTATCTCTTAGATGATTAGCCCTCCACTAATTCCAGGAGTATTGTTGAATTATTTGGGAGAAAAGTGGCATAATGGAGAGGGAAATTTCTGCAAAATGAAAATTGGAGAGAGATTTGGTGAAATTTGGAGTTGATTTTGTGAATTAATGTGAAATTATAAGAAATTAGGGTATATATAGAGAAAATAAAAGAAAAACCGCCATTGAGAATCTAAACCGTCACCAACGAAAAAAAAAAAGATTTCTGGAAAGTTGTTAAAAAATTACGAGTTTGCCAGTAAAAAAAAATAAGAAAAATAATTTGTAGCAGTAGAGATTCAAAGCGAGGACGTCTGAGGCGTGCGAATGAGGAGATGGCGAAACATGGCATGAAGTGAGGGCATGCACGGATTCATTTGAAATATTCAAATTTTTTCTGTGTTGCATGATGTTCGAACCCTTGACATGCAAGTGGCATGCAAATGGTTATTTACGAAATTGCCATCCTGGTTAATGATAAAGAAATAATTGGCTTTTTATTGCGTTGGGTTTGTAATGGAGTCTACCATAATATTTCGCATAAAAATATAAGAAATGAGAATATGTACATGATATAGATTGAGCATAAGCTACAAACAAATGGATCAATAATTGGTCCAACAAAATACCCCCCATCTAAGCTTTGTTTGTCCCGAGCAAAGTAATTTTAATATCAAACAACCAAGCAGCAGGCACGGGAAGCAAACTTGAACTTAAGGAAAAAAGCAAACGATCATGCTACTATATATGTGATGCATTTCTAACAAGTCAACTTAGCGACGTTACACAATGCCTTAACAATCTATCCAAGCGTATGCTTAAACTTAGTTCAAACTATCAAAGAGATAACAAGTTATCGATTGATGTTGGGGTTAACTAAGTTCATCAAGAACAAGCACGTTTAGATAGACATTCAAGTTTTGCTACTCGGATGCTAGACATGCTTTGAAAAGAAGAAAGATACTTTAGACTTGTTTTCCTCCTACTTTGGATCAGGAAGGATTCCTCCTCTTTTCAAAATTCACATCAAACTCGATACTATGTTTACAACACTAAGAAAATGTTGTTTGGTTTTGCTTAGGTCAAAAGTGAACTTTTCCCCCAAAAGTTCTGATAGCTAAGGAACTCAACACATTTTACCTGTTCTAGCCGACCTCTCACTATTTTTTATGAGCTTTTTCTAATGCATATTGCATTTTTTAGCTCTTGATTACCTCACTTTTTTTTGTTTTTGCATTTGCTTTTTTTTTTTTTTTTTTTTGCAAGCCTCTCTTTTCTTTCTTTGATATGCAATGTGGTAACTAGGTCTTTCTAGAACCGGTGGCTAACCTTTCCATGGTTATAAAGTTAGTTTCTAATTTTGATTGCTCCCTTTAGAGTGACAATAAGTTTTATCAATGTCTAACCATTTCTAAAGGGATCTAGTTCGTTGTGGCTAGACAAGAGGTTTCTAACTCATGTTTGACAAGACAAAAATGTTAAAATCGTCTCAACTTCCATAGAGTAGCTTATAACTAGGGTATGGCTCAAAATGGGATACATAAACAAAAAGACAACATGTATATTTAGAGAATTCAGCACATACAAAAATATAAAAATTTCACATCACAAACCCAAGCTCGTGCAAGGGGCTGGGCAGTCATGTTTTTTATATATAAGCATTTACTAAGCAAAGAAGCAAATGCAAAAATTTTGAGAAAATTGGGCAAACTTTTTTAGAAAAGGTTTCCACATGGTTCCCAAGACACATGCAAGCTTACTCTAAGGTATACCCACCCCACTTTAAAACTTTCTCTCTCCTCAAAGCTTGAAAAAAAAAAGCAAAGTAAAAGGGATGAGAAAACAGAAAAAAGGAACAAAGTACTCTCCTTGAGGATCAACTCCGAATCCTTGACTTTGGATTTGGGAAGCTTGCATGGAAAAATGCCTTCTTCAATTTCTGTTTTATTTCTTGTAAAATTATCAAACAAATCTTCTTATAGTTTTTATTCAAGCTAAAGCTAAAAACTAGAAATGAAAAAGTGCATAAAATTAAAGCAAAACTATAAAATCATATTTGAAGGTCTCATAGTAGAATCTTTTACTTGAGATTAGCTAAAAAGTATTTCTTTGTTGATACTCAATTCCCTATTAAAGCAAATCCTAAATAATAAGAGAAAAATTTTAATATTCTTAATTAATAAAATTTATCAATTGCTAGTATCTGAATTTTTTCAATTAACTTATCCAAAATTTAAGGTTGAAACCAATTCAACCTTGATTAGAAAAAGGTTGAAATTTAAATCTTAAAAAATTAGTTACTTGAACCTTTAATTTAACTTTAATAGGTGAAGAAAAAACTCCAAATTAAATCCAAAATTAAATTAAATTTTTTTAAATTTAATTACCTTAGCTTACCAAAATTATCTAAATGGAGATTGAAAAAATCTCTCAACTTTGATGGAAAAAAATTCACCACTTAATTTCTCAACCTTCGTCAAAGAGACATTCCAAATGCATGCAACCAAAATCAATTCCAATAACTTAATTTAGAGTCTCAATTAACTAACCGTTAATGGGTATTAAAATTCCACAATAAAAACCCAAAACACTCACCTAAGTTACCAATCTTAACCAAAACCGATAGGCGACGACAATATGAGCAGCGTTAGAGGGTTATCTTAGTGAAGAAGAGGAAGAACATTTTCTTTTTCAGTTTAAGTGTTTCAATGCTATTTATAAACCAAAATAATAACAATAATATTTATTATTATTATTATTTGGGAAATTTTGATAAATATAACAAACCACTAAAATATTGACGACCCGTGTAACAAAGTCTATGAAGTTAGTTATTCTTTAAATATTTCAGGTTTGTCTTTCCGTCTTTCTTCTCCTCTTCGCGATTTCTATCTATTGGCTTTCTTCTTTTCCTTTTCTTTTTATTCGGTTGCGATTTCTTTCCATCGTCTTTCTTCTTTTCCTCTTCTTTTTTTATGTGGTTTAGATTTGGATAACCAAATCTAAACGATCGTGTACAAAAAATAGCCAAATCTAAAGTATCGTGTGTAAAGAATCTTGAAAAAAATCGTTTAAATTGGGTAGCCAATATAAACAATCATGTAAAAAAATAAGTGACCGTGTACTAAAAGAATTAAAAAAAATCATTTAGCCAAATCTAAATGATCGTGTACAAATAATCTTGAAAAAATAAACAATCGTATAAACAAATCTAAACGATCGTGTACCAAAAGAATCTTGAAAAAATTCGTTTAGCCAAATATAAATGATCATATAACTAAATCTAAATGATCGTGTAACCAAATTAAATGATAGAATTGAAAAAACAAATCGTTTAGATTTGGTTTTCCAAATCTAAACGACCAAATCTAAATGATAATGAATCAAACAATAGTCAAATCTAAACGATCGTGTACCAAATATATTACGTACATTGTTTACGGTGTGGTTTTCGGGACATTTTTGATCTTTTCCATTGTGGGCCTATGAGCTTTTTTCATTTTCAGAATTGTTCTATACAGTGAATATTTTTCCGATTTTTTATATTTTTTAAAATCGTTTAGCCAAATCTAGTTATATGATATTTTAACTAAACGATCGTGTACTAAAGAATCTTGAAAAAAATGTTTAGATTTGGATAGCCAAATCTAAACGATCAAATTTAAACGATCGTGTACCAAATCTAAATGATTGTGTAACCAAATTAAACGATCGTGTACAAAAAATCTTGAAAAAAATATGATTGAACTCAATAAATGAAACTTAGCACTTCAAATCATAATGACACTATTCAAATGGATGAAACTCAAAGAGTCTAAAACAATGAGTCAGGGGAGGGGGGCGTGTCTAAATTGAAAACTTAAACATTGAGGAAGGAGGGGCATGTCTACATCAAGCACCAATATCATAATGACATTCCATAACATTCTAATCACAAACAGCAAAATCATCACAAGAACGAATCTATGACTACTATAACTATAGAATAGTCATATCAATTCACAATATATCATGTTTGTATGTACTATTCTAATTTGACACCTTATACACTTTATATCAAACTAATTAAGATGAAAAAAATGGGAGAGTGGCATGCCTAGATCAAGTATCAAAATCATAATGTCACAAGCACTAAAATCATCATAAGAACGAATCTATGACTACCATAACTGTAGAATAGTCATATCAATTCACAGTATACCATGTTTGTATATACTACTCTCATCTGACACTTTATACCAAACTAATTAAGTTAAAAAATATATATATTGACTGTCATTTGATTGTTCTGAACTTCGTTCCAAGTTGGAGCTAGCTTCTTGACATGTTAACCTTATTAAAATCGCTTCAATTGTAATTTATTGTAATTCAACTATACTTTGCAAGGGTGTAATATGTGCATTTGTTTCTTTTATGCTTCGTTGAATTGCTTCATTTATGCCATTCTATGGTCTTGGTCCCTAACCTTATCCTTTCACATTCCTCAATTGCTTACTCAATACCCGTTCACATATTTACATTTCTAGAAGAGGTTCGTTGCCTTCATGTGATGAAGTGGTTTTTAATTCCACCATTTCATCCTGCACCATAATTAAATAATAGTATTAATATGTTCTAGGTTAAGAAAAATTTCAACAACGAGTGTCATTACTTACATATTTCACTTTAGCCTCACTCACCCACCCTTCTTATTGGAATGCATGAGTTGGAATAATTCAATCTCACTTATTTCTTTATCCTCTTCTTTCTACACATTATAACCAAAATTATAAGTATGAAAAGTATTTATAAGTGCAATACAAAAATAAGAGTCATACCATTTTCTATCTATTACTATTAGACTTAAAAGTGGTAGGTATACAATATATGGTCCAATCTATAACTGTTAGACTTAAAAGTGGTACAATTCAGTAAACAAGTGAAATTTCTCTTTACTTCTCTGAGTAGGCATATCGTCATTAAGTTACTGTAGAAGGTACCTGAGCAGCGTTAATATGGTGACACTACTACAAATTTGGACTTTAACGATGCAAATTTTGCGTCATAAAGACTTTCAACGACACAATTTTTGCGTTATTGAAGCCACTGTCAAGAAAGGCTATTTAACGACATTTTGGAAAATGTGTGATTAAATATGCTTAGATGACACCAAAATTGTGTCATTAATACATCTACCTTGATGCAATAAATATGTCATCGTTATCTATAACTCGACACCAATATATTGCCATCAATACCCTTACATTGATGCAAATTATGTGTCATCGTTACCTATACCTTGACACTAATATATTGTCAATAATACTCTTACACTAACGCTTTAAATTTGTCACTGTTACCTATTACTCGACATAAATATATTGTCATTAATAATCTTATATTGACGCTTTAAATATGTCACTGTTATCTATACCTTGACACAAATATATTATCATTAATACCCTTACATTGACACTTTAAATGTGTCACCGTAATCTATCATTCGACACAAATATATTGTCATTAATACTATTACATTGACAATTTAAATGTGTCACCATTATCTATCACTCAACACCAATATATTGTCATTAATACTCTTATAACGATGCTTTAAATGTTTCGTTACATGTATGTGTGACCTAATCTAATCAAACTGACACATAAATGAGAACTTGATCGATACCATGGTCCATGGATTTTTCAACTACCTAAAAATTTGAAGAAAATGAACCTTACCCAACATTCATTACGGAAAATGCATAAGCATAAACATGAAGTACATGCCAAACAAAAATCACCTTCTTAATAAGTAGACCAATAAATTTTTCAAAATAAACGCCCAAAGTTCATACAACCAAGCTTTTTAATAAAACACCCATAAGGAATGCAAAAGATCGATTAAAAAAAAATACCGACTACATAAGCATATAGGCATAAGCATAATATATAAATATTTCAAATGTAAGTTTCGATTCAATCTTTACAGACCAAGCAGTGTTCTAGTTTGCATCAAGTTGAAACTTAGCATAAACTTACCCTTAGCCCCCCTCCTCCAAAGTAATTACAAAACAATATGATTCCTATAACATATGTCTAAGCAGATTGAACAAAATAGATTTTCAATTACTACCATAACTGCAGAATAGTCAACACAATAAAGTATCATGTTCCTAAATACATGTCAACATGATTCCTAAAACATATGTATAAGTGGATCGCACAAAACAGATTTTCATTGGCTACCACTGCAGGATAGTCAAAGCAACATTCCTAAATACATATTAACATGATTCCTAAAATAAAATAGTTAAGTTACGTTACAAAACATAAAGCACGCTTACCTCTTTCTTTTACTAAATCCCCACCCTCATATCTTGATTACCCTCCATAGAGGCTTCTTCTTTCTTGCAAGTTCGGAAGCACTAATAATGAATAGCAAACAACGTATGTTATACAATTATTGTTCCATATACAATATATTAACTCATTATTTGATCCCTAATGGAGTTCATGATAAATTAAGTTAACATCATTCTCAAAATTATTCTAAGAACAAAAGTTGCAACCAATGTTATGAGAAAACAACAATGTAACAAAAAACAAACACTTTAAAATTTTACATTCTCCAAAAATCCAAATAATATATAAAATCTAGTTGCAAGATAAGTAAGTTTCAAAACTTTCTTACCATGAGGACTGTGAAGTGTTGCTATCAAAGATCTCTTGTAGTTCCTCTGCTATATAATTCAACCCAAAAAATTGAGCAGACAATATATTGATCTAAATAATCCTTGATTTTTTCCTGAAAACCATAGCACAAGAAAACATTATCATTGACATACAACACATAAGCAAATCTTTAATGGCTTAAATTGAGAAGTCCTAGTTTTGTATCTTATCCTCTTATAGTTTTTAATTTAGTCTATCACTATTTGTAAATGTTAAAATTAGGTGATAATGAAACTTACATAGCATGATACTTCATAGATTGGCAGAAGTTCGAAAAAGCAAAAAAAGTCATCTAAGTGAGGAATTATGAAATTGTTTTACTAATTGGAAAATGTAATATACTAGTTGCAAGCCAAGAACCATAAAATCCATAAATGAGCATTACTTCTTTCCCGTCTCAAATTTTTATATCCATATGACAAAAAACAAATGAATTTTTCATACATTTTGCAATTATAGAAATTGAAAAATAAATAAATTAATAATAATAATAATAATAATAATAATAATAATAATATATTATTATTATTACTATTATTATTACCAAACAGTATGAAATATGCCAAATACAGGGTGGGAAATAATATACAGTTGAAAAATACTACTTTGGAAATAATGTACAGATTGAGAATAAACATATTGGAAATAATATAAAATAATATCTTGGAAATAATATAAAATAATATATTGGAAATAATATAAAATAATATATCAAATATAATATAAAATAATATATCGAATATAATATAAAATAATATATCGGATATAATATAAAATAATATATCGGATATAATATAAAATAATATATCGAATATAATATAAAATAATATATCAAATACAATATAAAGGTTGAGAAATAATACAGGTTTGTGAAATAAATATCAAACCTAACAAACTGTCTTTTACAAGTCTAATCAATTAATAAACAGTCAACCAAAAAATTAACAACAGCCAAATTAAATCAATTGGCTTAAACCTGACAAATTTAAAGAATATAGAATAAAATGACATAAATCTAACAAATTTGAAGCAAATCAATTAGCCTAAATTTGCTAAATTTGAAGAAATTCAATTGGACTAAACCTAACAAAATTAAAACAAGTAATGACATTAAGCTCAAATGACCTAAATCTAACAAATTCGAAGCACACTAAAATTAATTGGCCTAAATTTGCTAAATTTGATGCAACAATAAATTTAATTGACCTAAACAACAATAAATTCAATTGACCTAAATATGAAGTAACTATAAAAGCACAGTAAACCCAATTGGCCTAAATTTGAAGTAACAATAAAAGAATAGTAAACCTAATTGGCCTAAACCTAACAAAATTAAAACAAGTAATGACATTAAGCTCAAATGACCTAAATCTAACAAATTCGAAGCACACTAAAATTAATTGGCCTAAATTTGCTAAATTTGATGCAACAATAAATTTAATTGACCTAAACAACAATAAATTCAATTGACCTAAATATGAAGTAACTATAAAAGCACAGTAAACCCAATTGGCCTAAATTTGAAGTAACAATAAAAGAATAGTAAACCTAATTGGCCTAAACCTAACCTTAACCCTAACAAAATTAAAGTCACCTTAAAATTAATTAATGAAATTAAACAAAAACAAATTTGAAAGCTAAATCGTTATAATTGATCACAGTCTCAAAAGGGAAGGAAAAGAGAGGAAATTAAAAAAATAAAGTTACAACCAATTTCACAGAATAGAATAGTTTTCCTTAGTTTTTTTTTTCAACCCTCAAAAGGGAAGGGTAAGAGAGGAAATTAAAAAAAAAGTTACCTTTGACTGAATAGTTTCCTTAACTTTTTTTCGACCCTTCCAATTGATCTCAATAGAATGTATCCTTCAAAAACATCCTCCTTTGTTTTTATAGGGCAATGAGGATAGAATCATATTTTGAGAGTGGAGAAGTTGGGAGTGAGAGAGAAAATTGGGTTAGTTGAGGGAAAATATGGAGGAGAGTTGAGAAGGTGGGAGTGAGAGAGAAAATTAGGTTAGTTGAGGGAAAATAGAGAGGAGAGTGGAGAAGGTGGGAGTGGGAGGACAAATTGGATGAGTTGAGGGAAAATAAGGAAGAGACTAATATTCATTTTTTAAAAAAAGAAAAAAGAAAAAAGTTAGATTCAAATTCAAATCCAACTTTCAAAATAAAATAAAAATAAAGTAAACAAATAAAATAAAAAATAAATAAAGGAAAAAATGTTGTATGTACAACCTCTTAGAAGATTACCCCTTCATTGGATCAACAAATATTTCTCGTAGACAAAGATAATCAATTGAATTCTGCACTTTAATTTTCTAAACAAAATGTATCTTGCATACTAATTAAACAATTAAAAGCAAATTAAAAGATTGGTTCATAGAGATCAAATGGAATTGAATTCGTTCTTGAACAAAAATTAAAGAATCAACATGCTAAATTAGAAAAATAATGGAAGAAACTCTCAAATAAATTGAATACCCATGATCCTCTTACCTCTTAGAAGATTACCCCTCTATTAGAATAAAAGATTGATGGAATATCTTGCTGAAATTTTTTCTCCATTGAAATAAAAGATTGCTGGAATATTTTCGAGAGAAAAAATGACAGAATGAGATGGGAGAGTTATGAAAAAATGATATTTAGAGAGAATTTGGGTGAAAAAAATTGGAGCTGGATTTATTAATGGATCAAGTATAACTGAAAATTGATTAAGATTTATAGAAAAATGAGTTATATATAGAAAAGAAATGAAAATAACCGCTTCATGGGTTTTGAACTCATAACTTCAGGGCCAGGCGCGCGCTCAATTTGACGGAAAGGAGAGGATTTTCGAAAAGTTGTTATGTATTTACAAGATTGCCATTAAAAATATGTGAGAAAAAAATGATTTGTAGACTATGAGATTCGAACACAGGACATCAAAGGCGTGTGTAAGGAGAAGACGACACGTGGCATGCGTAGATTGGCTGAAGAGTGGAGAAGGTGCGTGAAGTCTTTCAAAAATGGGGGATAAAGGAATACGCTCGGCTGGGATTCGAACTTGTGACCTTGAGGTGTTTTACGCGCGTGGAAGTATTGAATCTTTTTGGTTATTTACCAATTGGTATCTGATCTTCAATTTACCCATTTTTCTTTGTTCGAACTTCGTTTTAAGTGTTTTTCATTGCATTGGGTTCGTAATAGAGTCTAGATTCTAATTTTGTATAAAATTATAAAAATAATTAATAAATGCATGATATAGGTAGAGAGAGACTAGGCTTTCGCGTTTTCGATAGAGAGAAAATGTTGAGAGAAAATATGCTATTGTCATATAATTTTAATTGCGTGAGAGAGGCAATTAACAAATTTTGAAATTTAAGGTTTTTTATTTAGAAATTTTTTAAATGACACAAAAATTTGTTGATCATTAACGACGCTTTAAATGTGTCAAGAAAAATTAAATTGTGTGAATAAATAATTTTCAACGACACAATTGTACCTCACCCCATCTTTTTTATTTTCAATAACACAATATCTTAATTAGTAGTGTCATTAAAACCCATTTTTCTAGTAGCTTGGGGAGAAGAGATATAGGAGCGGCCAAGATTCTTCGAAGCCAGTCTTTTAAATTGGTGGGTTCGACGGTAGTCCCTTAGACTATGTTTGCTTATTCGATGGTGTTTGCTTGTTCGACGGTGTGAGATTAGTGGGTTTGACGGCAGCCTCTTAGATTTGGAGATGAGTTACGTTCTTTCTCGCTATTTGGTATGGAGAGAGAGAAAATGTTGAACAAATTGTAAAACTCTTTTTGAATGTCGCGCGAAGAGGGAATTGGAAAATTTTGAATTTTTTGTTTTTTTATTTCAAAATTTATTTAATGATACAAAGAATTTATCGATAATTAACAACACTTTAAATGTGTCAAGAAAAATTAAATTGTGACAATAGAATTGTGTCAACAAATAGTGTGTCACTTCTATTTTTAACGACACATTTTACTCTCACCCTACCTTTTTTTATTTTTAACGACACAATGTTTTAATTTGTAGTATCGTTAAAACCCAAATTTGTACTAGTGTGACCTGCTTCAACCATTCCTTTTGATATATCACCAGACTATTCTGGAACCAAATATGAACGGAGCTCAAAGAAGCATGACCTGTTAACCGATCTTCTACAAAAAGAATAGGTGCTTCCAAATTATTGTGTCGTAATCCACTACTGTAAAGTGTGCAACCAAATCTTCATGTCTGTGTATCTGCAACCTAAAAAACATGTGAAAAGGAAATAAGCACCTCAGCAAGTAAAGATCATTCTTTGAACAAAGTTACAATAAATGAAGCATGAGATATTCAAATTACCACAAAGGCAACTGGCTGACTAATGCATATATTCGGACAACTTATCTGGAAATAGAAATGTAACGCCCCAAAAATTTAGATAATTTTGGAGTCAGTTATCTTAATTTTGTTTATCTAGATTTAATTTATTGGGCGTTATTTTGAATCCATTTAATGAGAATTATTTGATTTAAGTGGGAATTAAAATTAATTAAATATTTCTTGGATGAATATTTAATTAATTAGAGGTTTTGACACGTGGTGTTTGTTGAGTTTTTATTAAATGGTAAGTTAAGAGGATTAAGTAAAGTTGTGGATTTTAGTGTTGTTGAAGTTGAATTTAATTAAATAATTATGGACGTTATTTAATTAAACCGTAGGGTGGAAAGTTTGTTGGAGATTTGATAATTATATGTATACGTGGAAATATATATATAATTATTATGTTAAAGGAAAAGATAATTATATTTGTTGAAATAAAATTATTTAAGGAAAAGGTAATTGTATTTTGGAGAAAAGATATTTGGTAAGGGAGAAAAAGTAAAATAATTATATTTTGGGAAAATATAATTATTTGTAAAAGGATAATTATTTTGGAGAAAGATAAATAATAATTAATTATTGTGGAAGATAATTAATAATTATTTTGGAGAAAGATAAATAATAATTAATTATTGTGGAAGATAATTAATAATTATTTTTGGAGAAAGATAAATAATAATTAATTATTGTGGAAGATAATTAATTATTTTGGAGGAAGATAAATAATAATTAATTATTGTGGAAAATAATTAATTATTCTGTAGAAAGATAAATCTTCTTGTTTATGGAGTGGAGTTGCTATGGTTGGGTTACGATAATTCATGTTGAAAGTTATATATATATAATTATTATGTTAAAGGAAAAGATAATTATATTTGTTAAAATATAATTATTTAAGGAAAAGGTAATTGTATTTTGGAGAAAAGATATTTGGTAAGGGAGAAAAAGTAAAATAATTATATTTTGGGAAAATATAATTATTTGTAAAAGGATAATTATTTTGGAGAAAGATAAATAATAATTAATTATTGTGGAAGATAATTAATAATTATTTTGGAGAAAGATGAATAATAATTAATTATTGTGGAAGATAATTAATAATTATTTTTGGAGAAAGATAAATAATAATTAATTATTGTGGAAGATAATTAATTATTTTGGAAGAAAGGTAAATAATAATTAATTATTGTGGATGATAATTAATTATTCTGTAGAAAGATAAATATTGTTTATGGAGTGAAGTTGTTATGGTTGAGTTAAGATAATTCATGTTGGAAGTTATAAGTGATTTATTAGAAAAGATTTGATTGATTAAATTAATTGAGGACTTAAGTTAATTTGAGATTTTGGAGGGAAAAGTTAGTTTGGTGGAATTGTAATTAATTGAGTATATATATATGGATATATATATATTTAATTAATAATTTGGAAAAGTGTAGTTAATTATATTATGGAATATAATTATATTTATTTGGAAAAGAAAATAATTCATGAAGAGAGAGATGATTGATTTTGATTGGACGAAAAAGATATATATTTATAAGAGAGAATAATGGTTTAAATAAATATATATTTATTGTAGATTTTGGTGAGAGAAAAATAATAATAATAAAGAAGTATTTTTATTTTTATTAATGGTTATAAATGCCTAAGATTAAGGCATTTATTTAGGAAAGATAATAGGAATAAAGATATATGTATATTTTTTTGGTATTATATATATATATATATCCTAAAAGGAAAAGGAAAAGGAAATAATAATAATAATTATTATTATTGTTATTATTTGGGTCTATAAATAGCATTGGAATGTTTAAGATGGAATTAAAGGAAAAAGAAAAAGGTTCTTTATCTTCTTCTCTAAGATAACCCTCTGCTGTCGCCGCCTCAGTTAAAGTTAAGATTGGTCTCTTTGGAAGCTTGAGGATTTAAAGTGATGAATTAAGAGGATTTTTCAACCTCCATTTGAGTAACCTTGGTAAGCAAATAAAATTAAATTAATATTTTATTAATTTAATTTTGGATTTATTTGAGGTTCTTTAAAGGTTCAATTGGCTAAACTTTTTAAGATCTAAATCTTGGATTTTTCCCAATCAAGGTTGAATTGGTTTCAACCCAAATTTTTGGAAAGTTAATTAATTTGTGAGGATTTTTGGATGTTAGCCAATTGCTAATTTCATTAATTAAGATACTAAGTTTTCCTTTTATGATTAGGATCAAGTTAATTGGAGAATTTTACTGTCAACTAGGGAGTACCTTTGTTTGGCTAAAATCTCCAGGTAAGAGATTCTCCTACTAGACCTTCGAACTGAATTCAAGAGACCGCATGTAATTATGATTATGCATTGATGGTAGCTAAAATGCATAATTTGATGATAATGATTATACTGAGATTATGATGATAGTTGATGTTGATGATGATGACTGAGATTATTATGTTGATGATTGATGATGATGACTGATGTTATGTTAATGACCGGTAGTATGTTGTTGATGACTGTTGAGGATTGTTAATGCATGATATATTAATCACATGATTAAGGACGTTAAGATTAATACTCATGCCATGTTATGATGTTATGTTATGCTACATGCTATAGATAGGGTGTTCTGTTAACTTTGTCTATTAGAGTCGTACCTGCATGGGTGTCCTTCGGGATCACCACCTATTTAGGACTGTGTGGTCCGACGGGACGCCAGTCTAGCATGGATAAAGATATGATTCGAGTGATTCGACGGGGTCCTCGCATCCCGATTGTCTTAGTGTTACCCCCGGGTTCACTACAGACCAGCATGTCCTAGGTGCTCCCCCGGGACACCGAAGACCAGATTTTCGTTCCTACGGGAGCGCATGTTGCACGTGTTCGGGAACGTGCCAGAGATTGGGTACCATTTTCAGGACTCTAATGGGAAGTTAACAGACACCTAGCGGGACTAGTAGTAGGTCCCTTACTGAGTATATGTTTATACTCACTCTTTTTATGTTTAACATTTCAGGCGAAGGTAAAGGTAGATGAAAGCTGGCGAGCGACAGAGAAGGATCCGTGACATGCCATATGGGGACTCAGTTTTGCTTCCGCGTTTATGTTTCGATGTTTTCATATTCCGTTTTTAATGAAAATTTAGTCTTCCCTCGTTTCAAAAAGGTGTCTCTTGTCATTGTTTCCTTTTAGTAACGACCTCAGCTTAGTATAAAGAGTTGGGTCGTTACAAGAAATTCATCACCAAACATGGTTCCCGCTCCAATGTTATATCCACCAACAGGAATATCTCCAGTGGAAATAACAGCAATAACTCGCTCTGGTTGTGACTTGGGAGGAAAAGAAAACCCCTTTACCTGTGCGAAAGGCTTTGTGCTATATATGAATGCTCCACATACAGGCAATTTGTTAGAGAAAAAATATCATCCATATAGATAGCTTCTGAAATATTTATTTGCATATTTACAATGGTTTCCATATTACTTTAAAACACGAAATCGCAAGACAAATTCATTCCACCTTTAAAACTTTTCAAAGTAAGATTTCATATAATTAAAACATATAATATACCTGAAGCTTGAATAGTCGCTCCAGATTTTATAATAGTATCTTCAACCGTATGATATTCTAAACTTAATTCCATTGTTTAGACCATATCATTTTTTGTCTATAACTATTAGACTTAAAAGTGCCAAAAATAAGTGTCATACAATACAAAACAATGAAGAAAAAAACACCAACACACACACACTTCACTCACTGACCTCTAAAACGGTGCAAAACGATCAGAAGCACATGGGTCGCAGTCGGATTGAGAAACCAAGTAGATGACCGGCCCAAACGTTGTAGGTCACCTTCAGATTGAGAAACTATGTAGAAAAGGTCAGCTTAAATGTTGTTGGTCTCCGTCAGATTGAGAAACTGAGTAGGAAAGGCCGACTGAAACGTCGTGGGTCACCGTCGATGAGAAACGGGGTAGTGTCGTGGCTGGGACTTACTTTGTTTCGGGGCTTCGTGGTTCACCGTCGATGAGATGCGTGGCTGACTGTTGCAGGTGGAGATGTAGAGGATTGAGATTGGGGACAGGGTTTGGGATTTCATTTAGATAGCAGAGAGAGAAATGGTTTAAAATATATATATATAAGGAAACTTTCATAAATATAACAAAATAGTAAAATATTTACAGCCGGTGTAACAAAGCTCGTAAACTTAGTCATTTTTTAAATATTTCAGGTTTGCCCTTACATCTTTTTCTCCTCCTTGCGATTTTTTAATCGTCTTTGTCTGTACTAATCGTCTTCTTCTCTACTCTTCTTTTTTAGCTGCGATTTCTTCCATTTTTTTTTTTTTTAGATTTGGGTAACCAAATCTATTTATTTCTATCGTCTTTTTTTCTCTTGTGTGATTCTAGCATGTCTTTCTTCCTCTTTCTTCTTTTTTTCTTCTGTTTCCTTTTTTTCATTCCCTGTATGCATTGTATTTCCTTTCTTCTTTTCTTTTTTTTAGTAACAAAATCTGATGGTGTATATGAATCTTTAAAAAATTGGTTAGACATTTAAATTAGGGTAACCAAAACTAAAAGATTGTGTATAAAGAATATTCAACAAAATCGTTTATACCAAATTTTGAAAAAAAAAATCGTTTAGACTTGGGATAGTCAAATCTAAACGATCGTGTAGCCAAATATAAACGATCGCGTAGCTAAATCAAAAAGATCGCATACCAAATTTTGAAAAAAAAAATTGTTTAGATTTGGAACCCAAATCTAAACGATCGTGTACCCAAATCTAAACGATCGCGTAGCCAAATCTAAACGATCTTATACCAAAATTTGAAAAAAAAAATCGTTTAGATTTGGAACCCCAAATCTAAACGATTGTATTCCATATTTTGAAAAAAAAAATGGTTTAGATTAGGGATAGGCAAATCTAAACGATCGTGTAGCCAAATCTAAATGATCGTGTAACCCAATTAATTAAACGATCAAGTAACAAATTAGTCAAATCTAAACGATCGTGTAACCCAATTAATTAAACGATCCTGTCACAAATTAGTCAAATCTAAATGATCGTGTACCAAATCATGTTACCAAATATATTACGCGCATTGTTGGAGAGGCATTTTTGATATTTTACACGTTGGACCTCTAGGCTTTTTCCATTTTCCGAATTGTTTTATACAGTGTAAATACTTTGCCCTTTTTTATATTTTTGAAAATACCGCATATATATATAATTAATAAATTATATAATGAAAAAGTTGGAGGGAAATTAAAAGAAGGGGAGAAGATGTAGTAAAGTTTTAGCAACATTTATGTTTGTTGCTAAAACTATTTATGTTTTGGTAACCGTGTTTTTAATTCTTTTAGTGGTGCATTTAAAAACTTGTTTCTAATACTAATCTTTTGTGACACTTTTTTTTTTGCATCGCTATAGACGAACTTTTATTGACAAAAATGACTTGGGCCAATAACACATTGTCACTGAATAATGAATTTCTTGTAGTATATACCAACATTATCCTTTACATGGAGATGATGCTATCAAGGCGAGTAGGCATGATCTTCTTCTTCAAAAGTACCAACCAGACGACTCTCTTCAATGCATCTTTTAAATCTCGGTCTTGTGAGTTTTTGAAAATGGCATGCCCTATTTCATTAGCCTCTAACCCAAAGAGTTCATTGGTTGCGTTTGTCCCAAAATCTACTTTCTGCCCTTTGACCATGGCATAGCATTCTTCTTCATTGATCTATCCTTTGTAGAACATCTTCACTATGTTAGGTTTTATTGAGGTCACCCCTTGGAAAAATATCTTCCATCTGAACGCTTGGATGGATGCTGCGAGAAATCCTTACATGGTTCCTAGGTATGCATAAAAGCCCCTTTTCTATCATAAACTATTTCCTAACTTGGGAAGAGGAAAGTGGTCCTTTTGATTCACTTTTCTCGTGCTTTTTCCCTTCATCTTCTTAAGGCTTTCTTTTCTCTTTTTCAGCTCACCTCTTCTCAAACTGTGCTCTGAAAGCATTTTTCTTCATAGTAACCTCTCTTTTTTTCCTTAGGCCTTGATGCCTCTTCCTCTGAAAGACATAAATTCTCAAACTCCTCGCAATGTTCATCAAACGTCATTTCTTTGCCTTTGCCCTCTTTTACAAACTAGGCTACTTTTTCCACCACACTAAGAAGCTCTTCCCACACGTTCATTTTTGTTTCCAACTTTTCTTGCACTAATGCCTTTACGCCATGTGCTTTTACTTTTATTTCCAAAAGCCCAGACTTCACCTTCTCGATCATTTCTTGAGCTTTCTTGGCCATCCTCTCGAACTCGATTTTTGTGATAGGTGAGGAGGTGCTGTCTGTTGTGTCTTGTGTTTCTCTCATCACCTCGCCTTACCTTTTAACACCTTCTTCCCTTTTTTTCTTCTTCTCTTCCTTCTTCTTCTTTTCCTCCTTTTTCCTTTTCTCTTCTTCCTTTTTCTTCTTCTCTTCTTCTTTTTTCTTCTTTTCATCTTCTTCCTTCTTCTTTTCTTCTTCTCATTTTCTAATTTTTCTCCCTCACACTACAAGAAATCTGACCTTTAATGTTAGTTTAAAACCGACATTAAAGGGCTTTTATGTCACTTGACAACCGACATCTTTGCGAGCGTTATCAAAGGCCTTTAATGTCGGTTGGGTTTTAATGTCGGTTTAAAAGCGACATTAAAAGCCTTTAATGTCAGTTTTCAACAGACATCTTTGATAGTGTTATTGAAGCCCTTTAATGTCGGTTTTAAACCGACATTTTTGATAGTGTTATTGAAGCCCTTTAATGTCGACTGGGCTATGATGTCGTTTTAAAACCGACATTAAAGAGGCCAATAATGGCAGTTTAAAACCGACATTAAAGGCTTGTTTTTGTCCATTTTTAGAAATTTGTATTTATTTAATTGTTGTATTATTGTCCATTTTTTATAAACCAACATTGAATCCATATAGATAAATATTTTTTTGTCGCTCCAAAAAATTAATAAAATTAATATTATTTTAGAAACTATAATATTTATCTTTTAAATTTGTATACACAAAATGAAAACTTAATATTGTGTTTATATATACATTCTACAATAGTACATGAAACAAGATCCTAATACAAGACTTAAATAAGAAATTCTAAACGCCTTCTCAGTCTTCAACCTTCAACGATCGGCTGGCTATCTACACAATCGCTTAGCTTTCAATCTGATGACTTCAATCATTTTACAAGCAATATCAAAATAAACCATTTTATCTGATAACTTTTGATTTCTATCATCTCCATTATTACAAACAAACATGTCAAACATAGTAGTAAGCAGTTCTATCACTAGAAGAAAACCATAAACATACCCAAACCCAATTACAAAAACATTCAAACCCACTCATAAAGAAAAGTATATATCAAAATAATTTTTAGAATATGTAGAAACTGTCATTGTACACATTCAAATGTCTATCTCCCAAACATTTTTATATACAGAATCATTTCCCATGGTCGATTCCTTGCATCATATTATTTTAATAACTGTCTTGAACACTTTTCCTTGCATCATATTATTTAAATTTTCAAAGAAGAGAAGAGAGGAGAGTTTTCAACTGGATCTTACAATATCAATGGCATGAACCAAATCATCGAACTTTGCTCCAGTTACTTCTTAAACGACCTTATAGATAGTGTAGACCGTTTAGCTGAGCAAAAGATGTTGGTATCGGACAAGAGAACCGGTTGTTTGAGAGATCTAATGTTTGAAGCAATGGGACAGTTCCAAGTTCAATGGGAATTGGACCGGAAATGTTGTTATTCTACAGCAACCTTCAAATTTGGATAAGAAATAAAATAGTAAGAAAAACTAAACGTAGTAGATGGGAGAACACACAAGAAACCCAAGAAGGCATAACTCTTAATTACGATCTTCGACTAAACAGAGCAAAGAAACCCACATTTCCAACCAAAATAAATTTGAAACTAAAAAAAGATTTCATATCACTTGCTTCAATTCTTAGAATTTTTTTTAAGAACTAATCATCAGCAGCAACATATACTGTTGTGACTTATTCTAACATATCACACACACATATATCTTGTAACTTACTTTTCAGATCAAATCTTTCAATAGAAAGCATATCACAAAATCATTTGACGTCAAGAACACACCTCAGTTAAAGAAACTGTTGGAGAATTCAAAATATCGACCTATTCCTCTTACAAACTAACTAATTCAATAACCAGTGAAATTAAGCATTAAATCTACACAAATCCATAGGAAGAAAGATGATGTCTTCAACTACTATCCATTTACTTACGAGAATACCTGCAGTTGACCCCTTGCAAGGGTAGGTTTTAATATGTTTGTTGCATGAATAGCTCCTTCTGCAGCCCCTGCTCCATCACTTTGTTTTATTTCCTCCATCAGTTTCTTTAATCTTTCTTCAAACTCCCCACGATATTTTGTGCCAGCTACAAGAAGGCCCATATCCAAGGTTATAACCTGCCCAACAGATGATTCTAAAAAAATTAACTCAATAACAAGTGTGCCAACAAATGGAGAAAAATAGCCAACAAAACCAAATTAAAAAAGAAAGAGTGTAGAACGGGTTAAATAAACAAAATGGTTCCTTGATTTGTATCAAGAGAACAATTACCAGAAATAAATATCATACAGAGTTTTTGTTCCTTGTCTTGTCTGCTGCTAGCAAAGGGCAGCCTACTTGTATACTTCTGTTTGGTAGAAATAAATACTGTCTGCTGCTGCTAACAAGCATCTTCATGAAAAGGATCTATACTTCTTTCATCCTTGGAATTATTTTCAATATTTGTACTATCAAAGGCAGCTCTAGTATTTACCACTCCATTTCTATAAAGAATATCTAATTCTTGAAAATATGGGACATGTCTTACCATTTGCAATACTAGCCTTCCCAGTTACAATGGTCCTTTTGAAATATTTGTTCATAAAACTAGCTCATGAAAATTTCTCATCAAAACTTTAAGATAAGAAAGTTATTTGCTATAGTAAGAACTAATAAATATAGCTACAAAATTAAGTTTAAGGTCAAGTCTTATAAACATTACAACAATTAACTCCATCAAATTAACAAAACAAATTAAAGTCACCAAGTAAACCAAACAAATTAAAGACTTCACTTACATAACAACCAACATAGTTATTACTTCATTTACACGGAGAAGTAAAAAGCCTTTAGAAACCTAAAACTTGTTTACATTAGAGAGTTCATCAAGATATGCTAGAAAGGAATCAGCCAAAGTAGCCTACAAACCCAAGAAAAGAATCTGAAAATTAACAAACAAGATAAATGACAATATCTAAGAAGCATTCAAAACAAGAAGCACCATACCAAGTCGAAAAGCCTAATGAAAGTACATTTTGTGAATTGCTGGTGAGGCGTAACGCACCAGATGACTTAACAATTGCCGCCCCATCAAGAAACAATCCTTTTCCTTCACGAAATCCATTGTATAAAAATTTAGAGTCTGCAAAAAAATAAGGAGGCATAATGAAGAACAACAGTATAAGAAAAGTTAAGGGAGCCATGTTTTCACTTTGGAAGAAATGAAAGCTGAATTTTCAGTTTTAGAACAACAGGGTTTCTTGATTTTCTTTGCAATTTGTGTGATTGAATTGGAAGCTAAAACAAGAATGACCATACTGACTTTGAAATTGAAAAGTCGATAGTGAGCAAATTTCATGGAAATGGGCAAATGGGAGAGTCGTGTCCGGCAATGAAATGGTTTGATGGGGAAATTATGAAATATCAAAGCCTTTGAACAAATGAAATAATCCCACGTTAGAGCAAAAATATCTTTGATGCTATTTTATAGTTTTGCACCCAAATTAAAGCCTCTGCTTTCTCCTATGTCCTCATGAGTAGACATTTCCTCCCCTAGTTAATTCCAATTTTCAAAATTAATTGAAAAATTATGAATTCCAACTACCCAAATTAAATCAATTGCCCTAAAATCTCAAAGAACCCAAAAAAAAAAAAATTGAATAAAAATGGACAAGAAAAATAAGGATATCATCAATGAAAAGAATAGAAATATCAACATACCCAATTTTGAAGGTCAAAATTAATGTTTTAATTGTCATATCCACCCCACTAACAAAATAGTAATTTGTGTAGATTGTCTCTCAATAGTTTAAACTACAAGACCTTCGCCCTAACAAATATGTCTTTCATTTCAACTCGCCAAAATCAAACTCAATTTACAATACTTATCCAAAAATCACCCGAAACAACTTTTACCCTTGCTGGACAGCTCGTAGAAAACCTCTAAATTCCAAATCTAACAACACAGAGAGGCAGAGATGGAAAATGGCTCACCATAACGTGGGACGGAGGTGCAAGCTGTGGCTGGGTGACTCTGAGATATGGAGAATGCTGGGAGAGGAGAGACTTTTTTCTTGATGCAAAGTGAAAGAATGAAGATATTTTAAATGATACAAGAAATACGACGACGAACGAGCACGAGCTGCGTATGAGAGATGGCTGTGATGGTGGGGACGGCGACTGATCAGAGAAGAGATGGGAGAAAGTGATGAGATTGAGAAAGGAAGAAAGGGAAGAAATGTTGAGAGAAAACATCTTTCGTGCGTGGGGTTTGGTAGAGAAGAAAGGAGAAAAGAGTAAAGTAAGAGAGAGAAAAATTCAACTTTTTACAAAATTAAAAAAATAAAAAATAAAATAAAAAGACCTTTAATGTCGGTTCTAAAAAAACATGATGTTTAATGTCGGGTTTAAACCGACATTAAAGATAGAGCTTTAATGTCGGTTTAAAACCGACATTAAACATCCGCCTTTTGAAAACCGACATTAAAGCTTATTTTTCATTTTTTCCACCCGACATTAAAGACAATATTTCTTCTAGTGTTAACTCTCTCTTCTTTCCTTCTTTTCCCTTTTTTCTTTTTCTCTCTGTTCTTTTTCAACCATGTCTTTCTCAACTTTTTCTTTTTCTAACCTTTCTCTGTAACGCCCCGAAGTTCGAGGTAAAAATTTTAGCATTTTAAGTGAATTGTTTGGAAATTTGAATTTTGGTAAAACGATAAAATAATAATATAATATTGATTAGATTATTATTATCGGGAATTATTATTATTATTTTTTAATGTTAATATTTTCTTTTTATTTATTTAAAATAAATATTAATATTTTTATTTAATATTATTATAATTAATTAATATTAATATTTTATTATAGATTTATATTAATTTTATTCAATATATATATATATATATCATTATTTATTTTTATTATATTTAATATTATTATTATTATTATTATAATTATTATTTATTTCTATTACATATATTATTATTATTATTATTATATATATATATATATATATATTTTAAAAAAAAAAAAAGAAAGAGAGAACGAAACCCTACCTCGCGCGCGCCTCACCCTCTTCCTCTCCTTCACCGTCTCTCCGTCTTCCTCTTCCACCGCGTCTCTCCGTCTTTCTCTTCCGCCGCGTCTCTCCATTTTTTTTTTCTTCTCTTCCGCACGAGTCTCCATCACCCATCCTCTCCGTCTCCGTCCTCTGTCCCTATCTCCATCTCCGTCGGCGTGCGTAGCTTCACCGGTCGTTCACCGCAGCCACCATCCGCACGCCGCGGCCCCGTCCATTTCGGATCTCCCCTCGGCTTCAAATCATCCGACCGTATCTGCCGTTGAGCCGTCGTCCTCCGCCGCGTGAAAAACAGAACCGGTCGTCGAACGCCGAAATTCGTCGCTCGTGGTTGCTCCGGCTTCAATCGGACCCGACCCGAATCGCAAATCCCAGCCGACCCGAACCAGAGACAGAGCTAAGCTGGGCCACGAGCCGCGCCACAAGCCGAGCCGCGAGCCGAGTCAAGCCAAAGAACCAAGCCGAGCCGAGCCGAGCCGAGAACCAAGCCGAGCCGAGCCGAGCCGAACCGAGAACCAAGCCGAGCCGAGCCGAGCCGAGAACCAAGCCGAGCCGAGTCGAGCCGAGAACCAAGCCGAGCCGAGCCGAGCCGAGCCGAGTTGAGCCGAGCTGTGAGCCGAGGCCGAGCCGAGCCGAGCCGAGAGTGAGCCGAGCCGTGAGCCGAGGCCGAGCCGAGCCGAGCCGAGCCACCTAAGCCTTCCTTCCTCCACTTCGGGTCACGGTGAGTCTTCGGTAAGGATTTGTTTGATGAATTCCCTAATGTTGCCATATCCGATTCAAGTTGAGAATTGGAATAAGCTTTGATCCTATCTTTCACCCCTTAAAGGTAGTAAAGAATTGACGTTTAAGCTCTCGGGTTCTGCGGCAGGCTTGTTTGGAGATAGCTTTCCTTTCCTTGGGTAAGTCAACGGGTGTCGTTTCGGACCTTCAAAAACGACTTCTACTAAAGTCATCAACTAAAACCTTCGTGTTTTCGTTTTAGGTTGAGCTGTTGAGCGTGGATTCGATCGAGGGGCATAACCGAGTATCAGGTAAGGGTTTTCCTACTACTGGACCTCGGGTCGAGGCCGGAAATATAGTAATCCACAGGGGATTATACGTTAGTGACTATACTGAATAAGGCCGGAAATGATGTAACTGAACTGCAACCGCTAATTGTAGATTGAAATTTTAGATTGATGGACGATGATCATGGGATTAGACGGGGAAGGACAGTGAGTTCAGTTGGTTATTTAGCTGTTTGAGTCTTGGGGCTCTTCCATAATGGTATACGAATAGTTGGCGCGTATAGCAATAGAGGGTGTAACGATTTAAGCTTATACTACCTGGCCAGTAAAGCCTTTAGAGAAATTGTAAAATGATCGATGATTGTGATATGACTGTGGTAGACGATTTAGTATAGACCGAGGGGTAACGGTTAGCTTCATCTATGGGGTAGTGTGCCTTACGGATATGTGCATCCTTCGAGAGCACTAGACTGATATGTGTATCCTTCGGGAGCACTAGACTGATATGTGCATCCTTCGGGAGCACTAGACTGATAGGTGCATCCTTCGGGAGCACTAGACTGATGTGTGCATCCTTCGGGAGCACTAGACTGATATGTGCATCCTTCGGGAGCACTAGACTGATAGGTGCATCCTCCGGGAGCACTAGACTGATATGTGCATCCTTCGGGAGCACTGGACTGATATGTGCGTTCTACGGAACCACTAGACTGTTATGTAGGGCACCCCCGCATAGGAAGTTAACTGTTGTCCCCTAACGGGCCCAGTAGTGGGTCCCTTACTGGGTATGTTTATACTCACCCCTTTTCTCTTCTTTAACTTTTCAGGTAAGGGCACAGTGAGGGGCAGACCGGCGAGAGGCAGGAAGGACGCGTGAAGGCCATATGGACGCGTCTGGTTTTCTCTTATCGTTTCCGCTATGTATTTTGTCAGAATGTTTGACTTGTGCTTTTGGAACAAATGACTTGAGTTTTTGTTGGGACTTTTTTTATGTTTGATTTAAAATAGGGCCCGAAACTGTCTTTTTGTAATGTTTCTAATGCTTTCAATGAATCGTAACTGGTCCGTTTTAAATTTTATGTTGAATGGTCGAGTTTTGGTATTTGGTAGTGACCTCAGCTTAGTCCGGAAAGTTGGGTCGTTACATTCTCGCTCCTTTTGTTCCTTGAGCTCGTTTTCTTTCTTTGAAGTTTCCTCAGAAACGATGGGGATTAGGTCTGCCAACTTATCCTCTGGCAGTTGAATCTTCACTTCATTGATAACCACTGTTTTAAGTTCTATTTCTCCTTTTTGCTTTGACACAGGACTGCCGACTGGAGAATGCTCCATTGCTTGATTGGACGGGCTTGCTTTGCCAACAGTGGCTTAGTATTTCTTAAGGCTTTTGGTAAGGAATTGCTCTATAGACATTATGGTTAAGAGGTGAAAGAGAATTAAACTTAAGGTTCGACTTTGATTAAGAAAAACATACAAATTTCTCACAGGAATGGATGATCGGATGACTTTTATGAATTGAATTTTAAAAGAAATGAGACAATTGAAGTTCCCCATAACCCTAATCATTCTGAACGAAACCCTACGCTCAATCACACCTTGCGAGAAGATCAGAATGCCTAATGCATTTTGATGTGAACTCTTCTCGTGGGGTGGCTTCATCACAAAAAACCCTAATTAGACCAAAAACTTCGTGATACAACTCACACTCCCTACTTATCAAAATCACTAAACTAATCTAAATTACATAAATAATTACAACTATGATATGCACAAATTAATATATAAAATCTATGATAAGTTGTAATATGGGTAGGGAAAGTTTATACATTAAGTACATCCTTGCGTTCAGGCTTTTCGGTGAGAAAGAACTATGGTCTCATCGCGTATTACTCCACATAGTCTTACTAACTGCATTGTCTTTTTCTGAACTTCCTTTATCATTTGCTACATGACTCTCTGCATCACGATCATTCATTGCAATAAGCCTCTGCTCCCAACTAGTCATCGCAATGTTCAAATGATCTTTCTTGGTCCTTAACCATGTAGTTAGTAAAGATATAGATCTTACTAAACTTACTGTGTGGACACTTTCTTTGATTTCTCACTTTAGGTTCTCAAATTTCAACAGGGTAAACATTTAAGATCCTAGACGTTTGAGGATCTCAGCAGCATGCATTTAATTTATACTCACATTCTTGTCTGTTGAATCGTTCACTAGCCGAAAGATACATTTAACCCTGGGCTAGCTCAAGCAATCATAGATTACTCTGGTACCTTGAACCTCTTCACGCGATCTTTGGTCGAACACGTGATTTATAAAAATCAAGTGTTTTACCCAAAATAAAAGTAAAACCCTACTCTAAAGTTTGAAAAATCAATTCCCTGACAACGACGACAAAAACATCCTTGTGGCCAACTCAACGGTGTCAAAAACTTGCTTGTGGCTGGTTAAGTTAGCATTAGAGCTTAGGAGAATAGTGTTGTTGCTTACATTGGTATTTAAATCTACATGAAGAGTCATTGGTCATGGTTATTGCAAACTAGATGCTCTCTATGTATCTTTTCATCATGTAACTCATAAGTCCTTGTTGAGTACATGTTTTTCTATTTCTTGCCCAAGTGTAAGCAAAACAATAGGTTTATCTGGTTGATCCAGAGTGGAACACAAGGAATTGATATCAATGCTTAGTTATAGGGTTCACTAGGTGTTTAGGCAGTATAAAAGAATAAGCTATAATGTGTGAGAATGTAAGTTTAAACTATATCTACTTATTTACACTAGACAATCTGTAAATGGGAATTAAGATGGATGTGAGATGGAGCTTTGAATTAACTTGCATAAAAGAAGGGGGTGAAGGAAAGTATGTGCATTACAAGACGATTAAGCAATCAAATATCCCTGATGCAATATAACTTAGTTAATGAGCTTATAATTAAGGTAAGCACCTCTCGGTGTCTTTAAACGCCACACTTGCTCACCTCTTGGAATCCAAATGACCAAGTTGCATTAAATAAGTTATATGTAGAACATTTCACTTACAAGACTTATAGAGCTTCTCATTTAAGGGTGACAACCTCTCTGCGCCTAATACCCACACTTCTCCTTTCAGGACACAAATAATGGAAGTCATCTTGCTACTTACACTATTGGGTAGTTAGCGATATAACTGGCCAGGTGATGAAAATAGCTCAGCTAACATAATAAGAAGTATAAGCTAACTTTCTTATCAAGAATCTATCTTGGATCTTAAGCTACCATTAACACAAGGACAAATGAACAGTAACAAATGCGATAGATTTAAAAGCTATAAACATGTAATGTATTAAAGAATATAGACTTTACGCCATTGTACAATATGATCAAAGAAGTATACAAAATTTGAAAGAATAGAAATGATATTACAAGCTTTCACTCATTGACTTACCAGAGAAGATGAAGAAAAATGTAAACCCGATATTTTCTTGGTTTAATTTCTTTAAATGTGGAAAAAAAAGAAAAAAAAATGTAAATTAAGTGTAAATATAAATATATATATTTATATATTAAATAGTTTTATTAAATTAATTAAAGAAAAGAAAGAAAAGAAAGGACAAAAAGAAGAAAAGGAGAAGAAAATTTCATTTTCTCTTTTCTTCTTCTTCTTCTCTTCCCTTCACCGCCAAGTTTGAAGACATCCAAGTTCCCTTTATTTTTTTGTTCTTTTTCCTTCTTCAATTTGCAGAGAACTTCTAAGAGAGAGTTTGGAAGAAGAAGAGAAATTTTACTAGAATTTTTAGGTTGAAGAAGAGGAGGAGAACTCAAGCAAAGTGTATCAATGGCTGAATTTTAGTTCATTCTGCACATCACTGGTTTTTAATTCGGTTTGAACTCTTCAAAAGGAATTAAGAGGTGAGATTTACATTTACTGAAATTTAACTCATTTTTAAACAAACTTTATGAAGAACGTTGGAGCAAATTCGGATTTTCATTTGGTGCTTTTTGATGAAGAAAACAGGGCAGTTGGTTTTCACTCGAAATCAGGAGGTCTCTGGTATTTCTTGTATTTCAGAGTGTATCGGTGGAGTTAGAATTTCTATTTAGTATGGTTGCAAAGCGTATTCAATTTACTACAACTTTCATGAAGAAATTGTAAACCAAAAACGACTAAAAATTGGTTAAATTGTAGGAACAAGTTAAAGAGGTCGTGTGCGCGCGATTCTGGAAGTGGTTCTGTTTTGAGGGTTATATGAGTTTATGCACGGGGAATCAGATTTATATGTCTTCAGGTAAGTTTTAGAGGATCTCAAAATGAAGAGTTTGATATAAAGAACACTCATTTTGGTTAAGTATTGAGAAAGTTATAGTTCTTTGAAGTTTATGTTAGAAATCTGGAAATTTTAGAGAATTGTTGAAATAGGATTTTATTTCTTAAGCTTTGTTTTCGAGCGTCATCTTTGGTTCGACATGTTATGTATATCTTTAGGAAACCAGAATGTTTAAGGTTTTAATACTCGGTTGGGTTGTTGGCAGGCCGAGAAGAATTAAACCGAGCTTATAGACCAAGGATCTAGCCCAAGACTGTGAGTGACAAAACCAACTTTGAAATATTTTCCATAACTGTTATTATGATTGAATGCGATAAATGTTTATTTACGAAGCCATGAAAGGTATTTGAATTTCATGACTATTTTCAAGTATACATTTGGAGACTAGATTTCTTAAAGAAATTTATGCTAGCACGTAGATATTAAATGTTTGGAAAGTATTTAAACCACAATATTTTAAGCAAAGCATGAATTAGTATGAAGTTTTGTTTTAAGAACTACAATTTTCCACGAAAGAGCTGAGTAAAGTTCGAGCTTTGTGTAAAATTTATAAGCAGGCATGTTTTAATATTTAAAGATGATTTATGAAATTTTCATTAACTACATGACTGTGATCTTGAGCCTGAGGCTAGAGATTACCCTGTGCACACTGGTTAGATTTCGTTGTTGACGTTGAGTGTACTCCGTAACAACGATGCTGTCGTGAGTGCTGGGCGGGCCCCACTACGACAAAGACGATGGGAGTGCTGGGCGGGCCCCACTACATCGTAGTGCTTGTAAATGTTGTTGTACTAGGTGTACCCTACACAACGTAGATTCGTCATGTTAGTTAAAATGCTTCGATATACTTGATATGCCTTGCTAGATTTCAATGATGAACATGCTGAGTATTTAAGGAAGCTATTCTTACTATTACACATTTACATTTACGACTTGTATAAACAGATTTATATGTGTAAAGTTTTCACGTGCTCTTATCTTTAAATTCATAGTTTTAAACTGAGTCACTCACTGAGCTCCATAGCTCACCCTTTCGAAAATGTTTTACCCATTTTCCAGGTAGAGATCGACTTCCCGGTGCCTGATAGACTGCCTTAGTCTGCGGAAGCTTCATTATCGATTGCCAGTACGTGTTTTGAGTTGGGCATAAAGTCTGTTGTGTTGTGATGTATTCACACCCTTGTATGTTATAGATACTCCACAGTTTGTATAAGCTTTAGGAGCTGTAGTTGTGTAAATTTTGTTGGTTATATTTTGATTAAGGTGTCTTTAGGTTTACTCGTGAAATTGGTAAATTTTGAGGTACACTTCATGTATGTGTTTGACTAGCTGTGTTTGACTAGCCTAGGATCCGATGTGTTTTGTGGCATGTACAATAGTTTATATACTAGATTGGCAAGTTCATCACATGAAAGTTTTAAGCAGAGTCGACAGATACAGGTACAGAATAACGTTGTACGTCGGCTTCACGCCATCTTTCGGTCTAAGGTAGCAGGTAGTCCGGGAGGGGGTGTGACAAAAAACTTTACAGACGGTAGAAAGGCTAGTACTTTCCACCACTTTGTAGGGCCAGGCCCCTTTGAGCATAATTTTCTTGATGGTAATGGAGTTCTTTATAGACATATTTAGATGGAAAAAATTTAATCTTCTGAACATGTCAGCACCGAAAGCTGCCTCTGTGTTAAGTTACATCAACTCCAACTACCACTTTTCTCTTATAGCGAACCTCTTCTCCCCTACTGATATGGTCTTCTCACCTAGTTTTGGTGTAAGTTCCTCTGTGACTCGCAAGCTTCTTCTTTTGTTCATAATAATGCGTTAAGATATTAAAAGCAGTGTGAAACATGCATAAATGCTTATGTAAAAGGTATTTCCAAGTATTTATGAATTTACAAAATAAGCTACGCATTTTTACACATTTCTTATGTGTTTTCTTCTCATTGTTCTATCTAAAAGATTATAATATTTTCTATTTCTACACGTTATGACACTAAGGAATGCTTAGGCATTCACAGCTTGGCTTCCCTTTCTTACTTTCCATTTTTGTATTTCATTGTAATGTTGACTTTCAAATTGTACATGGCTAAAAGGCCTATGTTCTTTAATACATGGCCTCTTTATTCCCATTCCAATCTATATCATTTCTTTACTGTTTATCTGTTGAACTGTTTAGGTTTGTGATAATTTTTTGATAAGAGACTTAGCTTATAAGGTTCATCCCGTTTAACTAATCTTTACTTCATCACTTGGCCAATGTTTGTCGCCAAATACTCAAGAGAGTAAGTAGTAAGGACATAGCTAAAGGCGCACTAGAAGGAGTTTGGAGACAAACTCTATTATGGTGATTAAACCTCTATCACTTGTGCCTCGAAAGAAGAAGTAGTGTGGTAACTTGGCGCGAGAGGTTGTCACCCTTAAAAGAAAGGTAATGAGACCCTTACAAGTGATGAAATCTAGAGAGCTTTTGGGTAATTTATCTTTATCATTTGCATCCCGAGAGGTGAGTAAGTGTGGCGTTTAGGCACTGAGAGGTATTTGCTTTAATTAGAAGATGATTACTTGATCCTTGTCAATCAAGGACTACCGCATGTTTTAATCGCCTAGAATGCGAAGAATTTTCTTCACACTTTCCTAATACAAGTTAGTTCACTTTCCATACTTCCCCCATTTCTAGTCACCTTTTACACAATCTCTAGTGTAGAAGTTTTAATACATATACACGCATTTACTTTATATTGTATAGAATTGCATACCACCTAAATAAGAAGTAGACCTTAGAACTAAGGTATGATAGAAATTCCCTATCTTCGCCCCTTGTTTATCCAGGAAGGCTATCGTTTTACTTACAATTGGGCAAGTGATAGGAAAACTTGTAATACATGTTTATCATTTTGAAATCAGCAACCCATAGATAGTAAAGCACCTTTTATCGCTTCATCCTATCCTAATTGTAAACCCAAGTTTCTCTTTCGATTCTTTTCTATTGTCATATAACATAAGAAGTGTTGGAATTTATGTCCTAAAACTCGTACTTTGTTATTTGATTCAATAAAATTTATTATGGAATGCTATAATCTTAAAACCAATAAATTAAGATCCCAAGGCTATTTTATTAAGTTTGTCAATAACTACGGAGTGGGCCGCATCCATAGTGTTTCTCCAGAATAAGGCACCCAACCTTATTCATACACTAGAATATTTGGGCTATTAACTCGAACTTAATCCATGTTTATGTCTCTACATAAAGTTCAAGTGTATGGTTCAAAGGATCTGATCCTTACTGAATACACTGACTCTGATTTTCAATCTGATAAAGATGCTAGAATGTCTACATCGGAATCAGTTTTCACTATAAATGGAGGAGTAGTAGTATGGAGAAGCATAAAACAATCCTGTATTGTTGACTCTACTATGGAAGCTGAATATGTAGCCGCCTGTGAAGCAGCATGGCTTAAAAAGTTCTTAACAAATTTGGAAGTTTTTCCAAATATGCATCTGCCAATTACCTTATACTGTGACAACAGTGGTGCAGTTGCAAATTCACGAGAACATAGAAGTCATAAATGAGGAAAACACATTGAATGAAAGTACTATCTTATCAGGAAAATCGTACATCGAGGAGATGTTACAGTAGCAAAACACGGCTGATCCGTTTACAAAAGCTCTCACGACTAAAGTGTTTGAGAGCCACCTACATGGTTTAGGTCTACATTATTTGTAAACTAGGACAAGTGGGAGACTTATTGAGAATATGTCCTAGTTCAACATATATGTTTATTGTGCTCATATATATTCTTCGCTCATTGTTAAAATGTCTAACTTTTCATATCCTACTTGGAGTTTTAGTCCAAGTGGAAGTTTGTTGGAATTTATGTCCTAAAACTTGTACTTTGTTATTTGATTCCACAAAATTTATTATTGACTGCTATAATCTTAAAACCAATAAATTAAGGTTCCGAGGCTATTTTACTATATTTGTCAATACACTTGAACTTTATGTAGAGACATAAACATGGATTAAGTTTGAGTTAATACCTCAAATAGTCTATAGTGTATGAATAAGGTTGGTCGTCTTATTCTGGAAAAACACTATGGATGCGGCCCGCTTCATAGTTAGTACAAACGATGTAATCATAAATCGTTCATGTAGAGACATGAGAGTGGAGGCGTCCTTTATAAATGGTTTGCATAAGACTCGAACCACGAAATAGTCACTTTTAGTTATAACACCGTAAACTATAAACTTACTATTTCAATTATGATGACCTAGGTAACTTGATCTTAATCTTGAGCTAACTATGAACTTCTGTTCATTCGGTAGTATCCTTAGATTTGCATAGGTGAGGGCAGCTCATCATCGTTGGCCTAATAAGCCTCTCATTTCAGGGATAAGACCGAGTGGATGGTTAGGGACATAGGGTGCAAGATGGAATTCGCTCCTACCCACTTCTGGGATAGTAGATATGTTGTTCCCCTTAAGGACTGAATTCAAGTTTTAAACAAAAGGCCCCACCTTCTCATTGGCTTGAGAAGGACTCAGGTTTATAGGTTGGATCTTAAACCAATTGTTCAATAATGAATCAGGGGGTCTTAAGGAGCAAGATGTAATCTTAGGGGTAAAATGGTATTTTGACCCAACCAAAATTATGAACAATGTAACGACCCGAACCTTTAAACTAAGTTAAGGTCATTACTAAAAAGGTAAACATCAAAAGACACATTTTTTGAAAAGAGGATAGCTAAAATCTTTATAAAATTAATATCAAAATGTTCACGAAAAACATAAGATTTTCAAAACAAACATAAATAATTTGAAAACGTGACCCGCGGGTTCTAACAATTTTAAAGAACTAAAAACAAATAAATAGAATAAAATCTTTAAGTAAAATGGTTAAAATTTAAAAATACTGAAAGACATATAAATGAGTGCGGAAGCTGAACTATGTCCTCATATGGCATGCCACGGATCCCTCGCTATCGCTCGCCAGCTTCTTAAGTTCTTTACCTTAGCCTCAAATATTAAACATAGGAAAGAGTGAGTATATAAATATACTCAGTAAGGGACCCACTACTAGTCCCGCTAGGTGATCTGTTAACTTTCCGTTAGAAACATAATCATAACGTTATGTGTCCAATAGAGCACACCTGAGTGAGTGAGACCTTACGAACACCCCTAAATCGTGCGAGTGATCCCGAAGGAACACCCCTAGTCGTGCGAGTGATCGCAGGTACACACTCCATAAACATATATGTAATACGTAGGTACACCCCTAGTCGTGCGAGCGACCCCGTATACAGTCCATAAACATATATGTAATACGTAAGTACACCCCTAATCGTGCGAGTGGTCCCGTCGGAACACCCCTAGTCGTGCGAGTGACCTCGTATACACAATATAATTGTCCCCTAACCGTGCATGTGATCCGTAGGTACACCCCTAAATCGTGCGAGTGATCCCGTAGGAAAACCCCTAGTTGTGCGAGTGACCCCATAGATAGGACCACAATACAGGTGGCGTAAAAAGCTTAACAGACAAAGTTAACAGACACACCATAACCCAAAGCATGTAACATCATTATAAACATCATAACATGACATGAATATTAATCATAACGTTCTTATTCATGTGATTAATATATCATGTATCATAAACATCATAAACATACCAGTCATCATCGTCAATCATAGTATCAGTCATCATCATCAATTTCAATATCAATCATCATCGACACAATATCAATCATCATCTATAGCATCACATTATGCATCTTAGCTACCATCAATGCATAATCATAAATACATGCGGTCTCTTGAATTCAGTTCGAAAGTCTAGTAGGAGAATCTCTTACCTGGAGATTTTAGCCAAACAAGGTACTCTCTATCTGACAATAAAAATTCTCCAATCAACTTGATCCTAATCATAAAAGGAAAACTCAGTATCTTAATTAATGAAATTAGCAACTGGCTAACATCCAAAAATTTTCCAAATTAATTAACTTTCTAAAAAAAGGGGTTGAAACCAATTCAACATTTATTGAGAAAAATCCAAGATTTAAATCTTAAAAATTAGCCAATTGAACCTTTAAAGAAACCCCCAAATAGATCTAAAATTAAATTTAATTTCATTGGCTTACCAAGGTTACTCAGATGGAGGTTGAAAAATCCTCTTATCCTTGATGGAAAAATACATCACTTTAAATCCTCAAGCTTCCAAAGAGACCAATCTTAACTCCAACTGATGAGGCAGCGACACTAGAGGGTTATCTTAGAGAAGAAGATGAAGAACATTTTTCTTTTTCCTTTACTTTCCAACTTAAGCATTCCAATGCTATTTATAGATCCAAATAATAACAATAATATTTATTATTATTATTTCCTTTTCCTTTTTCTTTTAGGATATATATATATTATAATAACAATAATATTTATTATTATTATTATTTTCTTTTCCTTTTCCTTTTAGGATATATATATATATATATATAATACCAAATATATACATATTTCCATTATCTTTCCTAAATAAATGCCTTAAATGCACAAAATTTTAGGCATTTATAACCATTAATAATAATAATACTTCTTTATTATTATTATTTTTCTCTCACCAAAATCTACAATAAACATATATATTTATTTAAACCATCATTCTCTCTTGTAAATAAATATATATCTTTTTCGTCCAATCAAATCAATTATCTCTTTCCTCATGGATTATCTTCTTTTCCAAACAAATATAATTATATTCCATAATATAATTAACTTCACTTTTCCAAATTATTAATTAAATATATATATCTATATATATATATACTCAATTAAATCCAATTCCACCAAAACTAACTTTTCCCTCCAAAATCTCAAATTAACTTAAATTCTCAATTAATTTAATCAATCAAATCTTTTCCAATAAATCACTTACAACTTCCAACATGAATTAGCTTAACTCAACTATAACAACTCCACTCCATAATCAAGATTTATCTTTCAATAATTAATTATCTTCCACAATAATTAGTTATTATTTATCTCTTTCCAAAGTAATTATCCTTTTACAAATAATTATATTTTCCCAAAATATAATTATTTTACTTTTTCTCCCTTACTAAATATCCTTTCTCCAAAATACAATTATCTTTTCCTTAAATAATTATATTTCAACAAATATAATTATCTTTTCCTTTAACATAATAATTATATATATATTTCCACATATACATATAATTATTAAATCTCCAACAAACTTTCCACCCCACAATTTAATTAAATAACATCCATAATTATCTAATTAAATTCAACTTCAACAACACTAAAATCCACAACTTTACTTAATTCTCTTAACTTACTATTTAATCAAAAACTCAACAAACACCACATGCCAAAACCTCTAATTAATTAAATATTCATCCAAAAAAATATTTAATTAATTTCAATTCCCACATAAATCAAATAATTCTCATTAAATGAATTCAAAATAACGCCTAATAAATTATCTTAATTTTTGGGGCGTTACAAACATCATGGTTTTATCAGGTGGACAGAAATATATCTATAGTGAAGGGAGTGCAATTGTGAGTCTCTAGTGGAATGACTTATTAGTTAACAAATGTTGATTAAGCTTGGTTTAAAAGTGTTTAGCCAGTTATTCTCGAATCGTTGGAGCCCATGATCTATAGGTCCATTAGGTTCCCCTACTAGCTCATATGGATTCAACTTAAAACAATATGTTGAAATAACTCGAATTGTTCGAATTAGGAAAAGAAAGAGAAATCGGCAAGTATATAAGATTTAAGTCGATAGATATAAACTTTAAGCTTTGTGTTTAAATATGAGTTAAATAAATATGAATATAGATTCATATTTAGAAGCTTGGAAAGTTTTGAAACGGTCAAAGTTGTAAAAGTCAACATGTTGACTTTTGACTTTGAAAAACAAAACTTTGACCAGAATTTATATTCAAATATGATTTAAATTTTAGAAAAATGAATGCGGATTCATACTCGAGAGGTTAGAATTAGTCAAGACGGGTAAAATAACAAAAAGCCAAAAGTTGACTTTAGACTAAGAAAAGTCAAAGTTTGACTTTGACTTAATTGGTCAAATGACCAAATTGCCCTTTGACTAATTTCCTTTTCAACTAAATGTTAGTGGGAAATGTGGCAGCTTATAATGAATTAGAAGTCACTAATTCCATTAATAGTTAATGGATTAATTAGGTGTTGAGATTATATGAAATAAAATTGCATGCATTTTGCATGTAATTTTTCTATATAAACTTCTCATCTCTAAACGATACACCTTATTCCTTCCATTTCTCTAAGATATCGTTCATAAAAACGAGTCTGACAACTCGGTTCTTGGTCCTGAGATTAGTAGGTCAAATGATGGTTGTCCTTTGTGTGTGTGTGTGTGTGTTTTTTTTAAATGGAAAAAAGAAAAGAAAGAAGAAAAGTGTCATTTGGTTTTTTTTTCTCAATTTCCTTCTCCACTGCTAACAAGCTCAAGTCATTTTTCGGACAGATTGAATTCAAACCGACATCCTCTGGTTTTTACCTTGGTTTCCAATGCTCAAGAGGAATTAAAGGTGAGGTTTATTTTATTGTAAATTTTAGGCAATTTCTAACAAGTTTTATGAAGGAATGATGAGGAAATTATGATGTTAGGTTGGCATATTTTGAAGAGGCATTCAGGTCGCAAGTTTGGTGTGCGAATTCATGAAGGTTCTAGGTTTTGAAGTTTTTCAAATAATACAGAGAGAGTTAGAAGGTCTATTAGATATGGTTGAAAATCTTATGAAACTTCCTACAATACTTATGAAGAAATCATGAGCTAAATATGATCGAAGGTAAGCTTAATTTCACGAGCAAGTCAGAGGATAGTACAAGACTCGATTTTAGATTCTCTCTGTTTTGGGCCATTGTAGGAGCAATCTGTTAAGAAGAGCGTTTTTTTTCCTTCAAGTAAGTTATAGAGGAGTCAAAGACAAAGAGTTTGATATAAAGTACATTAATTTTGGTGAAATATTGAGAAAGTTATGAAAGTTTGAAGTTAAGCTATTAAATTTGAAAAATTCTAGGGAAATACGAGAATTGCTCTTTTATGTCTAAGTTTGGAATCGTTGAAGGTCATGTTTTGTGCATCAGCTTAAGTTAGTATAAAGACAGAAGACTATATAAGGTTTTGACCCTTCGTTTTGGTTTGTTTGACAGACCAAGAGGAAATAAGTTGAGTATACACTCCAGCAAACTAACATAAAGTAGTGAGTGACAAAACATATTTTTTTTAACTGTTATCTGTGATTATAGTTTTATGAATAGTATAGGATTTGTATGAACGTTTTTAAGCATAAGTTCAAGCTTAAAAAGTAGCTGAAACAATATCATTTGTAAGTATTATTTTTAGATTTTTAGTTTTCCACGTACAATCTTAGTAAGCTTGAGTTTTAGAAAGATAAAGATAGCAGACATGTTTTAATGTTTTTGAATGATTTTCTTAGGATTCATGTTAACTACATAACTGTGATATTGAGCTTTGGGCCATATCGTACTATGTGCACACAGGTTAGATTCTATTGTTGACATTGAGTGTACTTCGTAACAACAATGTTGTCATGAGTGTTGAGTGGACCTCACTATGAAAAAGACGATGGGAGTGCTGGGTGGACCCCACTACATCGTAGAGCTAGTAAACGTTCGTTGTACTAGGCGTGCCCTACACAAAGTACATTTCTCATGTTAGTTAAATTGTTTTGATATACTTGATATGCCTTGCTAGATTTAAATGATGTACATGTTAAGCAATTGAGAAAGTTGTTATTATTATTATTATTATTATTATTATTATTATTATATGTTTATCTTTATGGCTTGATTAAATAGATTTATATTTGTAAAGTTTTCACGTGCTCTGATCTTTAAATTTACAGTGTTAAATTGAGTCACTCACTAAGCTTTATAGCTTACCCTTCCAAAATATTTTTCCCACTTCCTAGGTAGAGATCGAGCTCCCGGTGCCTGAGCTCAGCAAGTTTATGAGGTGCAAGAGTTCAGCAGAGTTGACAGATATCGTTAGAGGAAAGCGATGTCGGTCGGCTTCACACCATCTTTTGGGCTAATCTAGCATGTAATCCTGGAAGGGATGTGACACTAATCGCCTACTGATGTGTGTGTGAACAAACATTGCGCACACACACATCAGGGTTTACATCAAACTACTTCCTCAACTGAAAGTAGGTAATATAGGAGAGGGTGTGACAGGCTGTTGGAAATGCAATGTAACGACCCAACTTTCCGGACTAAGCTGAGGTCACTACTCACTACTAAGACTCGACCACACCACACAAAATTCATAACGGACCGGTTACGATTTCTTAAAACGTTAGAAATATTACAAAAACAGTATCGGGCCCTATTTTAAATCACAGTCACAAAAGTTTCAAATAAAAACTCAGGTCATCAACTCAAAATCACAAAACCAAATATTCTAACAAAATACATCAGCGAAAGCAATAAGAAAATTAGACGCGTCCATATGGCCTTCACGCATCCTTCCTGCCTCTCGTCGGTCTGCCCCTAGCTGTGCCCTTACCTGAAAAGTTTAAGAAGAGAAAAGGGTGAGTATAAACATACCCAGTAAGGGACCCACTACTGGGCCCGTTAGGGAACAACAGTTAATATGTCATAAATTTGAGACTTCCACTAAATTCATTTATTAGAAGCATAGTAGCTTCAACATTTGAATGACCGTTAGATTCATAGGCTATGGTACAAGTTAACATATTATTTAATATGTCATAAATTTTATATTCTTGAGTTCCATCAATATTCCAAACGTATACAGATTCCCCATTGAACACTGTATTTATGACATATCTTTGTCTTTGCTCTAAACCTTCTCCTGGAAATGAGGGTTGAGGATGGAAAATAATTCGATCCCTTTTGTTAACAGATATTCCAAAGTTTATTTTATTGATTTGTTTCTCTTCTTCACTGTCTGAAAGGTTTTCAAAATCTTCCATGAATTGAGCTGTGTCTTCTTCATTAAGAACATTGATTGAACTCTCGCCCTTAAGGTTTCTTAGGCATTTATTAATTTCATCTAGAAGTTTTTGTTTTTGAATTTTTATCTTAACCTATTCTAAGAGATGAAAAAGACTAGGAGTTTCTTCTTGAGAAGGAGGACTAATAATTTCTTCTAGTTTAAAAACCTGCCTTACAATTAAAGAAAAGCATTCTATTAGAATAACTGTTTTGAACTTGGATACTCTTTATTTTCTTATTTGTAGGAGCCTTATGTTCTTCGGATTCTTTGATAATTTAAAAAGGTTTTGCTATAACATTTTAGTTATAAAAACTTTTGAACTCAACATCTTCCATTGGAGGATACTTAGCTTTGATTCCTCCTCTTTGAGTTTTTCATGATTCCTTTTTTTTTTATTGTACAAAATTGGTCAAACTCTTTTCTTTGGATGAACAACCTAAAAAATGCAATATGCTCTTGAAGTATTTCAAGGGTTTTGAAATACTCTTCTCTGAACAGCTTTCTTTCTGTTTTAGAGTAGTTTTTGAAAAAGGCAATTCTTTTAGTAGGTTTTCTTTAGACATAAATTCTTTTTGAAAAGGATTCTCTGTCAAGCTCAAACTTTGACTCTGAAATAATTACATTTAATTAAGAACTAGTATCCATTTCTGTTTGGGTTGGAAAACTTGAAAGATTGTCTTCATAAATAATATTTTGTATTCCTTGATCTATTTTAATAGATTTAATTTTAAGATTAGGTATTGGCTTACTTCTAATACTAGATGTACTTGGTCTTCAACCCGTGAATTCTGAAGAACTCGTATTTTCTTTACTAATAGGGAACCTAGGCGATTCATTTTCAAATTTGATTTCTACTTTCCCATCAGGCTATTCAATGATATGAAAACCTCTTTTTCTTTTTTTGAGGGATAAAAGCATTATCTAAAATCCAGCGATGATTTTTTGTAACTTTGGCCCAAGAAATGAGTTTGGGAACACTAATAGATGATTTATTAAGATTTGTTTCTATCAACATAGTTTTTCCTTTAGTTGAAAACAAAAGGTCTTTGGATGCATGGTAGTAGTCAAAACTTTATAAGTGACTTGCACTAGAGGAAGCAGTATGTTGCTCCTCAATTTATTTTTGAGGAAGATCTTTTAAAGAGATTTAGAAGATAAAATTTTCTTCATGAAATTAAACATTTGAAAATTTTAAATTCTCATACTATAAATATTTATTTTTAAAAATTCTCTTAATTCTAGAAATAAAACTTCCTGGATGGAGAATAAACCCCCGTATGTGCTAAGACGGCTTACAGGACCATCGGTCTCGCCGTGCTTCCTTGCGTCTTACTATTGAGACCACAAACGTAGACACCGATGCACAGACGGATGTAAAGCTTGAATCTTCGAAATTTAACCTCTTGAAATGATAAAAGTTTCAAGAATAAGATTTATTGAAGAGAACTAAAATTATTAAACTCTTCTCCCCCGAAAATGAAATTTGAAAACGAATTGAAAGGAAATTGCTCGATGCTAACCGCAAAGTGATTTGGGATCGATTGTTTACAAGAAGTAATTGGAATATTAGGAGCTTATAGTTTTAATGTGTCAGGTGAAAATCAATACGTATCAAAGTTATATAGCCAAGGTCGTTACAATCAAGCACAAATATGTTAAGAAATGAAATTTATTGCTAAGAGTAGGTTGCACTTACCTAGATTTGTCTCGAGAAAACGTATTTTGAATTTTACCCTTACTTTTACCTCAGTTTGGTAAGAAATATGGGTGGCGAACCTAAATGAATGATGGCTAAGTAAGTTGCATGAAATTTAGATTTAAAGAAATGATGTTATTAGCAAAAGAAAAACATCGAAAAGTGTGGAAAAATCAAGTAGAACCAAGACTTAGGAGTGATTTAGGATGTAAACTCAATTCACAAATAAAAAAGAAAAAAAAATTGAACTCTTATTAGAAAAATGAGAGAAGGGGCAAAGGACACTAATCAATTCTTATCATTGAATTAAGAGGATTATGAAATGATTTTTGCTCAATTAAAAGGGGTTCTTGATCAAGATTCTTTCAAGATCAACTTGTTTGATCTTGTGAGAACTTTGGTTAGGATTTCAAGAAAAGAGACAATCACCCTGATCATTTACTGTATATTCTGACAATAAACACTAAAGCCTAATCTCGCTATTTAGAAAAGATCAAAATCTCTTTCACATTTTTATTCGAAACAAATTGCAATCACGAATTAATTGGATTTAATTGTGCATAATAAAATTAATACAATCAAATTCAATAATTTCCAACAACAAGGAAGATTCATCTAGCATTAATCAATTTCAAGATTTAAAATGTTTCAATCAAGAATTAGATTGAGTTTTTGTGCAGACAAAGGCAATTAAATTAATCTTGCATTAGTTTTTCATACCCAAGGTATCTTAAATACAAAATGGTAAATCAAGAATAATATCAAGAATTAAATTAACAAGAATGCTTGTAATTGAAACAATAAATTATTTTTTATACAAGAAAATTAGGTATTCAACAAATACTACAGGAAATTCAAAGATTTGATCATATCTAATTAATAAGGAAAAATAAGAGATGAATTCTTCAATAATTGAAAAGCCCTATACCCACTTACCTCTTAGTGATTAGCCCACCGTAAAAAAAAAAACATAATTCTGAAAATTAATTATAAAAAAAACATAATTCTGAAAATTAATTGAGAGAACAAAAAAAGGCAAATGGAGGAATAATTTCTGGAGTTTGAGAGAGTTTTGGGAAAATTTGGGATTTACTTAAGAGAAAATGGTGAATTGATGATAAATTTTTGATGAATTTTGGGGGAAAATTGGTATATATAGAAAATATTTAGAAATAACCGCTCATAAGGTTCAAAACTGTGATCTCAAGGCCATCTGCATACTCTAATTGACAGAAAAGTTGGTTATTTTTCGATTTTTCAGAAGAATCACGAAAATACCACTAAAATTATATAAAAAAAAGAAATGAAGCACTGAAACTCAATCTTAGGTGGGGAGGTGGCCAACACGATCAAGGTTATGACACGTGGTGAAGAGAGAGTGGTGGGCGGACAAACGAACGTGTGTGTACGAAGTTTTGAATAATTATGATTTTAATTTTGCGTTTGACGAGTTTCAAACCCGTAACGTAGAAGACAGCGAAGAGGATCAAAACAATAGCGTATTGGCCTCAAAAAATCAAGAAAATAAATGCTTCGCTTGGGGTTAAAACTCGTGACTTGAGGGTTGCTCGAGTGTGTGGATGGTTGACGCGTGTCACGACTTTTTGAATATTTACCAATTTGCCTCTAAATTTCAAATTGCTCGTTATTCTTGATTTAGACTCCATTTTAGGTGATTTTCATTGTGTTGGATTTGTATCGGAGTCTTCTTTCATATTCTGAACAAAAATATTAAAATAATGAATATATGTAGACTATGGATTGAGAATTATGTACAAATAAATAGGTCAATAATTGCCCCAATAATGTGTATCATATACACATTAAAATTTAAAATATAGTTTTAATATGAATCTAATTCTCATTAAATTATTAACATTTGAACTCATTCAAATATTTTCTTCTCTCATGAATTAATTTTCAAAATGATTCAAAACTAATTTATATAATAAAGTTTAATTAAAATATAAACTTTATATTATAATATATCACCATACATTATATTAATTCCCAAAGTAAATTTGAACATTTCAAATTACAACCAATACAAATAAATCTCATTACCCTTACGAGCTAGGAAGGGGACCTAATAGACCTACAGATCAGTAACTACAACGATACAAGATTAATTGGCTAAACTCATTAATCAATATTTGTTAACTATATGTACACTCCACTAAAGGCGCAAAGTTGAACTCTTTTCATGGTAGATATATTTCTATGTCCATGGATATAGACCAGCACTAGTAAGTTAGTCCTACACAAGAGTTCGAAACATGAGCTGTATTATATTACCGTTTTACCCCTGGATGACTTCTAGTATTTAAATATCAGTGTTTCTCTAATGAACAACCTGTTTATGGTCCAACCATTAAACTGAAACCCTTCTCATGTCATAGAGAGGGTAGGACTATTTGTTCAAGTCTCTAAGACCCTATTTAAGGGAACACTTATCTACTTACCCTAAAGTCGGGAATGAGTGAATTTCATCTTGTGTGATTATGTTCCCAACTCCACACTCAGTCTTGTCCCCAAAATGATAAGCATATTAAGTCAGCAATCTAGTCACTCTCATCTGTACAAATCAAAGGATAATCCCTTACGAACAAAAGTTCATAATACACTCAAGATTAAAACTAAGTTACCTTGATCATCCTAATGAAATAGAAACCCAACTAGTTAACGGAGTTACATCTAATGGTTACTATTTCGTGGTCAGGTCTTATGCAAACTCATTGCATGAGATACCTTCACTCATATGTCACCGACATGAACTCGTACGATGATTGTGTTTGTATCAAATACAAAGTGAGTTGTATCCATAGTTTAACTAGAATAAGGTACCTAATCTTATCCCTACCCTATAGAGTTTAGGTTGTATCTCAAACATTGATCCTTATATATTTCTACATATTGTTCAAGGCGCATCAAGCAGCTTAGGATGTTAGTTTATTGGATTTAGGTTATTAAGATAAAAAGAATGCTAGGAATTGATAGATATTTATTCTTCTTAAATAGTCAAAGATATTGGAATATCACAATATTTAACAATTTCTTGGCTTTGTTTTGTTTTGTTTTCCCTCCTCTTATTTTCTTCTTCGTTATTTTTATCTAATGTTTCATTATCTTCTTCTTCATCTTTAGCTACTTATTCTTCTTCTACATCTTTATCTTCATCTGTCTGAATGCATCAAAAAAATGTTTTGTTAAAATGATTGTGCAAGAAAATTTAGACAATCCTAAAATATATATATAAATGATCTTGTAATGTGTATAGACGATTGTGTAACATATATAAACTATCGTGTAACATATATAAACAATCATGTAACAAAATGTATACAAAAGAAATCAAAAACTATGTCAACACTTGTGTTTTTGGTATTTCTAAATTTGTGATTTCGATATTTTCTTCATCTTCTTCATCTATTTGCAAGTATATAAAGTCAGAATGTTGAAAAACATCATATAGATGTCTAGGATTGTGCATCTTATATATACAGATATAGAGAACTATCTTTGAAACTATCTTTGTCTATGTCAAATAGTGTGTGATAGATTTATTGTTTACAAAAGAATTAAACTTGTGGCCACAATTGTATTTTGGGTGTTTCTAAATATGTAGTTCCTATTGTTTCCAAATCACTTCGTGTTTCAAGGACAATAATTTCGTACATAGAAAAAAAACACAATTGTTTTTTATTTAGAAGTTACGCTATTTTGAACAAAACAAAGCAGTAGATAATGAACTAAACTCTAACAATAGAGCAATATGTTGTTGTATAGTGGACCATTGTATTTTCTTCATCTTCTTCAAAAAGGCCAAGGCTACGAACTTTCTTTCTCTTTTTCTTGTTGTGGAACTTTGTCTATCATACTCATCTTCTGTTGAGTCTAATGGTGTAATAGAGAACTACAAGAAAAATGATGTTAGATGATTAGTGAAAAAGTAGCAGCTATATTGATAAATACTGATAGATTTTTATCATTATCTATTCTAGATAAACATGGATAGAAATCTATCATTATCTACCTATATAGACATATATAGAACACGCTCTAAATTTACTTACATTCTCAATTAAAATATGTTCATGTTTAGAGTCCTCTAGTCACTTGTGTGAGGCATTAATACAAAAAAAAAAAAAGAAGGAGTTTGATTAAGTATAAAAGAGATGCTCCTGCAAGGAGGGACTGTAAACCTCGAATCTTAGGAAAACTTAACTTTGTTGAAGCGTTTGAAAGAATAAGTGTTGGATGGAATTCTGGTTAAAAAGTGTCATAAAAAGTATATTATGGTTATTGGAAAAAGAGAAAAATTTGGCAAAGTGTCAGGCTTAAAGAGTAGGCATTTTTTAGGTTATTTCGGTATTGTGTAGATGGTTAAAACAATGGAAATAACCTCTAAATAAGTGTCATTAGGCATTTAGAGCATGTCATGGCGTTTAAAGGTTGGTTAGAAATGTATAGGCGGCCAAGAGAAGGAAGAAAAACCTCTAAATGGGTGACTAAGCTCGAATATATGCTTGGCTAATCGAGGAAGGCAGTCACTTAGAGGTTATTTAGGGTCTTGAGAGGCTAGGCGAGAAGGCAAGGCACCATAGCAATGGGCGAGGAGCATGGCATGCGAGAAGGTCTTAAAGGTTAGCAAGGGTTTGACACTAGGCATTTGGGCTTGTCATTTGACATTGGGCATTTTGGTTAGGCGAGATAATGAAGAGGTGGAGCCAGCGAAGTGCTTTACAGGTGTTGCTGAATGCTTAATTTAGGTTTCGGTAAGTAGGTGGCGTCAATAAAGGCTCATGTATGGTCTAGTATAAATAGGTCTTTTCAAAAGAATATTACTCCTAAACTACTCGTGCATTTTTGCTGAAATTACTCTCAAAAGATCACAAATTGAGTCTAGTGTTTAGGCCAGAGCTGCCAGACAATTTTGAGCAAGGAATAATTGAGTTTGAGTTAAAGAAAAGGAAGAAGGTTAGTTTTTTGGATGAATCTGAGAAAGGTGTACTTTCGGAAGGCTATGGAGCTCATCCTTTGGACTTTAAAGCTAAAATTTTAAGTATGAAATTTAAGATATTTTTAAGCAACTTTGTAGAATGAAGTTTTTAATAAAGAGTTCTAGATTTGTAAGGGCCAGTCGGTGTCGTTCTTGAAGGGACCAATACTGGTTGACTTCACGCCAAATCTCAAGCCTAGAAAGGAGGTGCTCGGGGTAGGGTGGGATAAGGATGATGCAAAAAGAACCATGTAAGATCATATGCTATCACGTTAAAGAAACTGATACGATGAGATTTAGTTGGTGAGGGAAAAGCATGCGACAAAAGCTAAAGGTTAAGAGATGGATGTAGTAATGCGGGGAGAAATGCTTGCACCTAAGTCTAGTCACTATAAGGTAGAGGTACCGTTGAAAAGGTAGACGTTCAGATAAGTGATTGGACAACTCATTGAGGCGAAGTTAATGTTCTGTGGCTTTCTGAGAAGAAAGTCTGATGATGGAGAGTTTAGATTTCCAAGTAGATAAGGTGGGCATCTCAAGGAAAGTGTCTATTCGTAATTGATGCTGGACTTACGTGTCGAGTTTGGGTTGTCTACGTAGTGCGCTGAAATGAGAAGGTGACATGTGTAAACTGTTGAAATAACACATAGACATGAAATGTTACAATAAATAGGACCGAAAACCAAAAGAAAAATGGGCATAAAGTATTACCATTCAGATAATTCATCAAAAGGGAGTTCTGAGAGTTGAATGGCGAAGAGAAAGCTAAAAGAAAAGACAAAGGAGTAGAGTCTCTAGTGTTTATACATGATTTTTTTTTATAAACAAACGATTTTTTTAATGGTCTTTTAAATAAATGATTTTTGTGAATGACTCTTACTCTTATACCTGTTTTACAGTTAAAGGTTTCCAAATGAAGAATGAATATCCCTGTGAATGATTTTCACGAATATGTCGAAGTGTTATATTATGTTCCTAAATTGGTACGAAGTATCTTTTGAGCATTTGTGTTGTTATATTCTTTCATAATTCTGCGATCTGAATGATGTTGTATTGATGTGCCATTATGTGTTTGGGAGCTAACATTTGTTCTACTACTAATAGTGTATTGTGTGACGATGGGTATCCTAAGTAACTCATAAGATGCTGGTTGAGATGTATCCCAGATCTAAGCAAGGGGAGAATCCCAAGCCCATGAGGCGAAAAATGATTTGTAAAATGATTATAGATAACCTAGGTAACTCATAAGACGCTGGTTGAGATGCGTCCCAAGTCTAGGCGATGGGAGAATTCCAGGCCCATATGGTGAGGAATAATTTGTGAGATGTTAGTTAAGATATGCCCCAGGTCCAAGCAACAGGAGAATCCTAGGTCCCAGTGATGAGTAGTGATTATGCGAGGACGTAAATCGTGGAGAATTCTTCATGATGTCTGTTGTTGCATTTGATGCGATGAAAGTCGTGATTGTGAGTTGATGAGTTGATATATATATGTGTGTGTGTGTGTGTGTGTGTAATTGCATTTTGGTATTGTTGTTACTTATTTGATTTGTTGTATTTCCCAGAAAGGTGTTTTCTAAACTCATCACTCACTAAGTCTTTGACTTATGTTTTAAGTTTCTCCCTCCCCAGGTTGTTAGGCATTGAAGCCAAGTAAGGAATGGAAGTTGGGCGTAGGAGCCATGTAAGTGAGAAGAAAGGGGGTGGTTGTGTAGACTTGTCAACATGCAAGTCGTGTCATCCTATCTCGCAATTAAGGAGTCGGTTGGAATGCTCATCGCTCCTTGACACATAGAGCTTCAGCTTAAACGAAGAAAGGTCGTCCAACGCATCACAGTTGTAGGGCAGAAGACAATGAATGTGAAGGAACTAAGCTAGGGAAAGGAAGCCTAAAAAGTTTCCTTGAGTTGGGTTGCTGGTGGCTCAAGGAAAAGGATAAAATCGGAGTTCTTATACTCCTGAAAACCTCTCCATAAAGAGCAGGGTTAGGAGGTGGACGAGGAAAGGTGGACCAAAAGTCAACTTTAGTTTTATGTTCCGTGAGAAAAAGGAATGTAATTTATAATGCATAACCTTATAAATGTGTTAAGTTAATAAAGAGAAGTAGTTATGTATTCCGTTGTTTTCTTATTATCTCTTGAGACTATCACCTAGGAGTTAAAGTTGAGTTGTGTTATGTAACCGTACTAAGAGATGGAGCAAAGTTCAAAAGTTGTAAATTTTTCACTGAAATAAGAAAGTCAAAGTTCAAGGCAAAGGCTTAATGAAAAGACAAGTTAAGTAAGATGTTTGGGTTACTAGGCATTCAACGCGTAATCTCACAGAAACGTGCACGATGAATGTCACACACACCCATCTGGTCACATGAGCGATATTTAAGGCGGGGCGTGACAACTTGACTCCAAACATTCCCATGTCACGATTGTTGACCCTTGAATTCCAAGTTTTCTTCCAAGCCCAACATCCAAAATTTAAAAGTATTGGTATTGTCTCAAAAGCCCAATAGACTAAAGCTAGGAAAAATCATTGAAGGTATACAACATCCTTGTTGTTGTATCATGCTTTCTTGAAGAATTGATATGTTAGGATGTAGGATAATCTTCCCCATGGATAGTCTTTGAAAGTTTCATCATGATCCAATATGTCTAGATGTTGGATATTGATGTGATTGTGTTGTTGCTTGGGAATTGAAAAGACTTCCAAGATACATAGATTATGTAATTTTTCTTTCGATGAGTCTTCCTTATTGTGTAGTGCTTTGAAAGTTTTCTCTATATCTCTTCTTGTTATAAAGTCGTCGTGAGGGAAAGGGCATTTTTCCAACCATTCTCTTTTCTTTCTTCCAAAATTAACTCTGGGAATTTGTGCCCTTTTAATTTAATCCCGTGACCAAATAGAATTCTTTTAGCCCAAATTCTGCTATATGTCCATTGAAGTTGAAAGAAAGAACATTGGCCTTTTTTGTATGGCATTGCTTCCTTATTAAGAATTTCAGGAACTGTGTTGGTATTTTGGCCATTTTAATGTTAAGAAACTAGCCAAAAGAGTTGTTCATCAAAACTCTAGAAAGAATTGTTTGGTCTATTTTTTATTTAATATGATTCAATGTCTATAAACTGTAGTATACAATAGTTCTAAAATTTATGTATTCGTCTTCCATAATTATGTCATTTTGATGGTGTTTGACTTGTGAAAAAGATATAATAAACAGTATGTTATAAACCAAGGTCTAGTACTAATAAATATGCAAATATACAACACTATTCAAATTGATATTGACAAAGACCAATTAGACAAATAATGCAAAAGATAGACAAAAATAGAGGAATATGCAAAAAGACATTGACATTTTTTTATTTGTTTTTCTTATGCCTTTCCTTTAGATTTTATTGCTTTGTTAGTTGATACTACTTTATTCTTGCTCACCATCTATTTATAAAAAAGAAGTTAGGGTTAAGTTACATAGAATAAGAGTGATTATTAAATTAACTAAAACAAATATGGATTTATACCTTATTGGAAATAGATCGAGATAGATTTGGTTGTGGAATCAAAATATTGAGCAATGACTAGAATGCAGAAAACAAATTTCAGAATATTGATGGGGAACGGAATGTAAAAAATAAGATGAAAAAGAATTTCGGAAGTTTTGTTGAAGATTTTGTCTAAAATATTTTATAGGAATATCTTTGACTAAATATCCTTGATTAATGAATTAATTAAAAGATAAGATATATCTTTGATTAATGAATTAATTAAAAGATGAGATATTCAAGGGATAAAAGATTTTCCATTAATATATATGTGTATAAATAGGTTGGTATATTGAGGACTTCGGTGTGCGAAAAAGAAAAAGAAGAAAAGATTCTTTTACAGCAGAAGGTTTTGTTTGTGAAGAACTGCTTGCTGACTACCGGAACTAAAAGGTATAATGATCTTATGACTATAAAATCATCTTGTCGATCTAAGTTGAGAATATATATGAGTAATGTAAAAGACGAGACAGTGGTATGTGTGATCACTAAGATCTTTAGAGGGATTTAAAGAAGTTGTCGAAGTTATTCGTTCATGTGTTCAGCGGGAACCTGGAGACAGACATCATGAAGAATAGTAATTCAAGCATTCAGAGGGAGCCTGGAGTATGATGACAAGACACATGCTATTAAGTCATATAATTGAACAAATGACTATATGTTGTATTAATGTATATTGACTTAAGTGAATACTAATAAAGATTACTCATCAGGGCTGTGTGCAGCTCCCCAGACGTAGGCAATATTGGCCGAACTGGGTTATCAAAGTTTCTTGTCTTTATCTCTTATGCTGTCCCTCTAGCTACTAGCTTTAGTATTAACTGAAGGATTAAATTGATTATCTCGCATTTTTTTTTCATGTTTGTTGAAGAAGGTAGGTGAAAAATGAATGATTGAAGAAGAAGATGTACGACAAAAATGATGTGAAGAAGACGAATAAGTGTAAATAAGAGGAAAAGTCTGAACAAAGGTCTTCTAATTTTTATAGCGCATAGATTTTTATGGTATTTTTGTAATTATGGGTGATTGGACTTGGCTTCTTTAAACGATCGTCTATACGTACATAAATGATTGTGCATACATATATACAGTGATCGTTAAAGGTGCTCTACACGATCGTTTAAATCTAAAGCTTTCTGCCTAAAGTTTATTATCTAATTGTTCAAAATTTGTCCTTTTTCACCATTGTTTATGATAATCTACGAGATCGTGTATTAGTTGTATCATTGTCTACGCGATCGTTTGTGATGATCATTTAGTAGAAGATTACTCGCACGTGTGGTCAATTGATCGCATGTTGATTGAGGTATTTTTGTATTTCCATTATGGGCATGTGAGCTTTTTCTGTCACACCCTACTCCGAGCACCTTCTTGCTTGGCCCAAGGTGTGGCATGAAGTCAATAGATATCCCCCACTTTAAGAACGACACCAGCTAACCCTTAAGTTAAACCCTGAAACGAAAAACAACAGAGAAAGCTAACACATAACTTTTAAACATAATTAGATAAAACCATTTTCATTAAAACAAACTTTATATAAGTTTTTACCGACAAAACGTAACATTATTTACATAACACAAAACCTATCAATAGCCTTCTAAAAAAAACTGTCTAACATTACTGAAGACTAACTGATCACCAGTACAAAATAGCAAGTCACAGTAGCTATTCAGGGTTCGAGGACATGATCTCTACCTGAAAAGTGGGAAAACATTTTGAAAAGTGTGAGCTAAATGAGCCTAGTGAGTGATTGTTTTTCTAAATAACTTTTCATAAATCATGATTCATAAATCATTTGAAACATTAAATGGTAAACAATAACATCAAATCTTAAACATCAAAGCATTTAAGAAACAGTAACATCAAAGTATTTATTCCTAGGAGGTGGTAGAGATTACTCGATACCAACTCCAAACCTTAGAGATGGGCATCCCCAATCCCTGTTCCTAGGAGGTAGGCCTCCCTAACTTCAATCCTGGATATAAGTGTCCTTACCTCAATTCCTTGATACCCCATAATCCTACCCCATTAAGGGATATTTTGAGACATCTTGGTTCCGAGAAAACATTTATAAAACCATAACCTTAAAATTCCTTAAAGAGCCTTTAATCACATAATATTTGAGTAACTCATTTTTCAATAAACCTTAAACATTTCTCAGTCAACAATATCCTTGAATAAATATACTTTCAACAATAAAAACCTTGAAAATTATTCTTAAAATAGCTTAAACATTTAAGATAAATAATTCATGAACAATAGCTTAAGAACATGCTTAAAAACACTATAATATATCCATTTTTCACTCCCAGATACAAGCTCAAGTCCTTGGTCTATAAATTTTTCTGATATATTCTTGACTTGAAAATATGGTGAAATAATCCATTTAACATCCATTGACCATGAAAATACCCAAAGTGTAATTAAAATTTCCAAAAATGATCAAAAAGACCCAAAAATGTGCCTTAACACATGTCGGGGCGTAGGTGGTGGCCGGCAGGTGTTGGTCACGTGCGCTGCCATGCCTTTGCTAACCTCACGCATAGGCACGCTGCATGCATTACATGGCTACACACGCTTGGCATCTCACACGGCCCCTATGCCTTGCGTCTCGAGTGGCTCCCTCGTGCAGATGGCTTGCTGTGTGGGCCTTGCGCCCAGGCTATGCACCCAGCACATGCATAACGCACACTAACCTCTAAAAACATCAAACCACATACCCATCTTTCCCAGCATAGCCCATCACTCGACCAGCCACCAACTTGCCCAGAAACTTCTTTTTCGGTCAGAACATAAGTCTAACATTAGAGTTTATCATAAAATCCAGAACTCAAATGAAAATATTTCCTCCTACGCATTTGCTAGAAAATGTCTTAAACTTCGTACGTTAAACTTTTAGCTCCAAATGCAAAAGGATGCGTTCTATAGCCTTCCGAAAGTGCACCTTCCTTAGCTTCACTCGAAAACTTACCTTTCTCACTTTCTTAAACTCAAACTCAACCTTCTCATGCTAAAATTCATCAGGAAGCCCTAGCCTAAATACTAGACTAAATTTTTTATCTTTTAAGAGTAATTTTACAAAATCGCACGAGTGGTTTGAGAGAAATGTCCATCTAAGGTGACCTATTTATAATGAACCCCACATGAATCTTTATTGACACCACCTACTTGCTAAAATCAAAATTAAGCATGCAAGTACACTTGTAAAGCACTTCAATGGCACCACCTTTTTATCATCTCATCCAACCATAACGCGCAATGTTCCTTGACAAGCCCAAATACCTAATGTCAACGCATTGCTAACCTCCAAACCTTCCCGCGTGACATTCTTCTCGCCTAACACTAAGCCACCAGCCTTCTCGTCTAAGCCATCAATACCTTGAATAACCTCAAAGTGACAACCTTCCTCGCCTAGCCAAGCACACACTAAAATTTAGCCGCCAATAACACCGATTTAAAGGTTCTCTTCTCGCTTAATGCACAACCATCAAGACTTGGCCACATAGACATGTCCAAAATGCCTAATAACTTCGTTTAGAGGTTATTTTCCTTCCTTTGGTTTCCTAATGCACCACAAAAATAATCTTTGAACGCCTCGCACTTCAACTCATGACAGTTAGCAATAACCATGACACACTTTTAATGACACTTTTAGTTACTTTTCAACCTTAACTCTCATGAATTCTTATCCTTCAAGCTCTTCAAAAGACTTAAGTTTTTCTAGGATCCAAGTTTACATTTTCCGTTTTTCAAATTGTTTTATAAAGTATAAATATTTTACAGGTTTGTTATATTGTTTAAAAGACCCCTTAATATAAAGCATTAATCAATATATCTCTGGTATATATTCCTTAAATACACATAAAAACATACAAAATTATCATTTCTTAACCTTCATATATGAGTATGATAACTAATAACTTTGTGTAAAACTTAAAAACTGAACTATTAAAGTAAAATATTGTTTATAACTTTTTTATGTTAATTTTCATAAATATAACAAAACACCAAAATATTTATGGATTGTATAACAAAATAAAAAACCTATGAAACTCTTATAGGTTTGCCCTTGTCGCTTTTGAATTTCGTTGGCATCGATTCCTTTCTTCTTTTCTTCTTGATGTAGCCTAATTAACCTCAAGGAGAAATCCTCCAAGAACCAAGATTGTGGATCTTTTATTAGAATGAATAATATACTTCATACAAGAGGAAAAGACTCATATTTATAGAGTTCTATTACAATTTGGGGTAAAAAGGAAATTAACCTAGAATATTACCTAATTACCCAATTAACCCTTAATCTTCTTACATCATTCTACCCCTTAAAAAAGAAAAGAAGAAATTCATGAAGCAAAAAAAAAAAAAAAAAAGAAATATACTTGTTCAACGGAGTATAACCAAACCAAGCTCCTACATTTTGAACAAAAATATTATGATTGAAGGGATAAAATCGAGACAAAAAATCAAATATGGCCATCAAAAGATGAACCTCTCCATTGGCCGTAAACCTAGAAAAGATGTTTCCTTCAATCTCACTCAGAATTGTATTCAAAGAATCAATTCCGAAAGAACTAGCTTTCTAAGAAAATCCTTCAAGAATCACATTTTCTTTATCATTTGGTTCAAGTTCTTCGATAGTATGAAGATTCATTTTCACCGCAACCAATGTGTTGTTGTTCTTGTTCGATTTTTACTTGGTGTTCGATCTTTCTTTTTCATCTTCTTCGTGGGATTTTTCTTTACTTGTGACCATTTCCAAATCAACAATTTTAAATTCTTATTCTTCAATTTTGTCTCCAAGATTTTCTATTTGAAAAATTTTCAACCATGATTCCTTTGTTTTTTCTTTCATATATGAAACCAATTCGTTCTTGAACTCTTGCCAATGAATTGATAGTTGATCTATATATTGACTCATTTCTTCCAAAGAACGTTGAATTTCTTTTGTTATTTTCTTTATTTCTCCAATGTTGCAGGATCAAAGTAGTCATTTTGTTGGATTCTTTAATATGTTGCAATCTCGTAGCAGGTATAAGACTCATCCATTGATTTTCTTGAATCAATCTTTCTTGATCGTGTTTCATAACCAAAAGAGTAATTTTGAGTCTTGGATGATAAAAATCCATTCTTGATGATTCTTTAATTCATCCAACTTCCAATCTTTACTTTGATTTCTTAGAAAATGGATTTGAATGGATCGTTGGGCAATTTTTCAATATTGTCGCCTTCTTATTCTATCCCAAACTACCTTAGAAACATCATCGAAGTCACTAGAATCACTAAAATCAAATTTCCAATTTGGATAATGATAGGTTCTTTAAGAAAATCAAGCATGGCCAAAATTGGAGTATTTAAATTCTTCTTTCGAATCACTTGAATCAGAACTTCAGCATTGTTTATATGAGTAAAAATTATTTTCTTGTCTATACCTACTGCTAATTTTTTTCTTGGACATCTTCTTTGTTCTATAGAAGTCCATTCTTGAACAATTTTGATAAATCTTTGGTATCTTCTTTCTTTCTTGGAATTTCAAGGGTTCCCCCTAATTAGATGTGTTGTTTGGAAACAAGCACAACACTCAAATCTCCCTCTCGTGATCAACATTAGTAAGAGTTTACCGTCTTCCACCGATGGCAGTCAACGTTGGCCCAGATGGTTGCTCTGGTACCAAATTGACGTAGCCTAAGTAACCTCAAGGAGAAATTCTCCAAGAACCAAGATTGTGGATCTTTTATTAGAATGAATAATATACTTCATGCAAGAGGAGAAGACTCCTATTTATAGAGTTCTATTACAATTTGGGGTAAAAGAAGAATTAACCTAGAATATTACCTAACTACCCAATTAACCCTTAGTCTTCTTACATCACTTCTTATGCAATTTTTTTTCTATATTTTTTTAAATCATGATAGTTGTTCAACAATTATTATTATTCTTTTTCATTATACTTCTACTATTATCATCTTTGTTTCCAATCAATCCTCAATCTCATATTATTTTTTTTCAATGGGTCTTGGACACAGATGAACTACATGATCGTTTACCATAGAGCTTTTCAAAACCTTCGTTTATCATGAACTACGCGATCATGTATCATTTCCTACACAATCGATACACGATTGAACATGATCATTTAGAAGAATTACACGTGTGCATGTGGTTGATTAATCGCGTGTTGATTGGGGCATTCTTTGTATTTCCCATTGTGGGCATGTGGGCTTTTTTCAAAAAAAATTTGTAAGTGCAAATATTCCGATTTGTTATATTTTTCAAAAAATTCCTTTTTTTTTACTTAAGTATTTATTAGTATCGATATTTTATCAATATAACCATCAATAAAACCAATAAAAATTGAAATCTTGATCACAAATATCAACTGTAACATATCAATCCTTTGATGGAAAGCTATATCAATTTCTTAATCTTGACACAAACAGTTCTACTAGCATGTCCTTCGTACCATTGATCTCAAAAAAGAAAAAGACTATCTATTTACTTTTTTTTTGTTATACAATATTTGATTCTATAAACATAAATACATTTTAAAGCAAAGTAATGACATACTGTTCTTTACCCATCTACCCTCACAATCATGTCTAATATAAGTTGAAGTTGTATCATCAATCTCATTAGGTGTATCAACATTGGGCAACCTTTGAATGGTTCCATAACCACTCTTGAAGCATATCTCCTATTTCATCTTCAAAATGAATCTTCTTAAATAGTTCTTTGTGGAGATGTTAAAACCACTGACCATTCAGGATTTGAAGAATCTTGGACATAGAATACTTGTTTTGCTTGGGTGGCTAAAATAAATGAGTCTTATTTCACTAGTAGAAAAATGGCCTATAATGACAGTTAAATGCTGTCATTAAAGGTTTTCATGACAGTTTTTTGCAGTCATTGATGTGGGAGTCATGAGTATTTTATGACAGTTGTAAAAAACTGTCACGAAATGCGGTTTTTATGACATATAATAAATGTCACGAATGAATTATTTTATGACAGATTATAACTGTCATTATTTAGTTACGATGATAGTTAATAACTATCACAGTTTACATTTTATGACAGGTTGTAACTGTCATTATATATTTTCGATGACAGTCAATAACTATCATTGTTTATATTTTATGATGGAGGATAATTGTTATAGTTTACATTTTATGACGGAGGATAATTGTCATTGTTAATATTATATGACTGATATTAAATGTCATTATTTATGATTTATGACATTTTTTAACTTTCATTATTTAACTTACCATGACTTTAATTAAATGTCAAAACTTTTTCAATGACAACTTTATTTTTCAATTTAAATGTCATATTTGTGTTTTTAGTCACTGTTTTCAACAGCCCTCTTTCTTATTGAATCCTGTATTTCTTGTCGCCCTGCCATTACACATACCATTACAGACCAATACAATCACATATAGAAAAACGGTGAACGCTTTAATAGAAAGAAACACACTTTGTAATATTGCTTTAATTGTTGGTACAAATGTATTTTGGTACGAACAAACTATTTAAATAACTACATTTAAACAAAAAAAATTCCTACCAAACCTATAAAAAAGTCTATACATCAATGAATTGGCGTAAATATGGCTTCATTGCTCCAATGGATTGTGGCAAAACCTAATAAGATAAGAAAAGGAAAAAAAATAATTGAACAAGACAACACATTCACCCACGTAAACACATCACATTCACTTCATGATGAACAACACACTTCAACAACATAGAGCACATACACACTTCAAGAATAATAACTTCTAAGCTTAGCTAAATTCATCCCCAAAACTAAGTTAAATTATATACACACTTGAACAACACTTCATGATCAACAAAACACTTTAACACTTCATAATCAATAACACACTTGAACAACACTTTTTTATCAACAACACTTTTCAACAACACTTTTCAATAACACTTCGTGATCAACAACACACTTCAACAACACTTTTTTATCAACACACTTCAACAACACTTCATGATCAACAACACACATCAACATAGAGCACATACTTAGCTAAATTACATACACACTTGAAGAATAATAACTTCTAAGCTTAGCTAAATTCAGCCCACAAACTAAGCTAAATTACATACACGCTTCAACAACACTTCATGATCAACAACATACTTAGCTAAATTACATACACACTTCAACAACACATAAGCGCAAACACCAAATTCAGCCCGCAAACTTACCTAAATTACATACACAGTTCAAGAACACATAATCACAAACACTAAATTCAGCCCACATACTTAACAAAACTCAAAGCCAAAACACCTACAAGCATATCAATGGCTAAAAGTAAAAAAATTGATCGAATGATGTACTAGCACAAAGTACAAAAGGAGAGAAAACCAACTTTTTGAATGAAAATGGATTATGAAGTGCTGGGATTTGAAGTAGAAGGCTGAGAACAACTTTTAGCGCCTGGCAAGTAAACCAGAGTGTCTCATCTTAGCAAAAAGTGTATTCAAGTTACAAATACTAAATCAGTGGAGATTTTAATCAACAACATATGCAAGTATATAATTTGATGAACTTCAAAAACTGCATTTTCCAAAAGATATCGAAAAGGTTAGTACTTCTTCTTTGACTAAAAACCAATTTGAACCTAAACATAACATGATTATATGAACATAGTTACATATCAAACCATTTTAGAATGTTACATACAATTAAAGAATACAAGAGTGATGGAAGCTTACACATTGTCTCTACAAATTTAACTCCAAGTCTGATCGTGATAATCTTTCGGTGCCAAAGGACACCTAAAAAAATACATAATGTAAAGAAGGGAAGCTATACTTTCGACCCATGAAAAGTGAAAGTGGACAAAGAGATTACCCTAAAGGCATTTAAAACCAAAATGTTTCCAATAGTGTAAGAACCTTAAAAAGTTCTTGACAAATAATGCACAAAGAATAAGTCCAAATCACATACCTTAACTATAAAAGATGTGCTAAAAATAATAATTTTACATGCCTAGACCATTATTACAGGGCCTCCATTATTGTAAAGAAGGGGAGCTACTTTCGAAAGAATAATCTCCCACCATCTTTCAACATATAATCAGTGATACCAAATATTAAGAAAAAAATTATACCTGGAACTTGTTGGGTAGACAAACAATTCAAGAGGAAATAATAGGTCAAAACATATGCACCAAGCAAATCTAAAACATAAGATACTTCTTTCACAAGTTAAAAACTCAGGTAGACTTCAATCTCACACTTCTTAATAAAAGAAAGTTGGCTCATATAAGAAACGATTACATAATAAAAGAATTTGTTTGCAGAAGTAGACAGTGTACAAGATAAGAGTGTCAACATGGGTACATATTATACTTTCCATCTCAAAATAAAAAAATAGAAACATATGAATATCATGGAATGTATATGAGGTAACCATTTCTATAAACGACTCTTACTTGTTTTATTGTTGAAGTTATAGACAAATGTGAAAGAAAATATGTTATTACAAAAAGAACAAAATTGTGACTACAAAATTATACAATTGGAAGACAAATTCATTAATGAACCAGACAAAGTTAATAATAGGGTGGTAGAAGGACAAACCATGCATTTTAACTCAACAAGAAGGACAAATCTGATGGAGATACACCTAACCATTTTCCAATTAAAAACTCGTTTGAAATTGCTTAAATTGCTTTTTATCCATGCACGTACGTCGTCGTACATATATTCATGGTTTTTTTTATGTTACTCATGGGTTAATTGTTTTTGTTTGCTAGGGTGATGCAAAGTAGACAATACTCTCAAAAGTACCGACTCAAACAACTTCATTATATTACACAACTTGAATCAGAACTCAAAGAAAAATTAATATAAGAATATAAAAAAAATAGATGACTCTTATGCAAACTTAACACCAAAAATCTGGTTTTGATTACTAGAGATCTAGTAGGTTAGGGAAAGGACGTGATTATATTAGTGACAACTAAAGTCTATGTTACCCAAATCTGCAACAAGAATATGGGCCTTTTAGAAATTAGTGGAAATGAGGTTAGGTTGAAAGCTTACAAACATACTTTAAGTGTAACGCTCCGAAAATTTAAGGTAAAATTCTCCTCGTTTGACGTAATGTGCAAGTTGATATAATAATAATATAATATTAATTATATTATTATTATTAATATTTATTTTATTTGTTATAATATTAATATTATAATTATTATTATTATTAATTAATATTATAGAAATATAATAAATTGTTATTTATTTAATATTAATATTATTAAATTATTATTATTAATAATTATATTATTATTATTATTATTATTTTTATTATTGAATATTATTATTATTATTATTTTATTTAATATATATATATATATAAGAAAAAAAAAAGGAAAACCCTACTTACCGTGCGCGCCGCCTACCCCCCCCCCCCCCCCCCCCCCGTCGAAATTCTTCTTTTTTCTTCCGCTTTCTCCTTCCTCACGCCGCGCCACCGCCACCGAGCCGTCCATCTTCTCTTCTCCTTCGCCTTCTTCTCCTCTTCGGCTTCTTCATCCGACACTCAGACGTCGCCCCGCGCGTTTCGTCGGCCGTCCACTTCGGTGTTCGCACATCACCGGCGGGAGGCATCAGCGACGGCCGTCCCCGACTACCCTTCTTCTCAGATCCGCGTGCACGGCCAGCCGTCGGCCGTTTCTGCCTTGGTGGTAAAACGTCGTATCACCGTCGTCGACGAAAGAAACTGGACAAAACAGCTCTGCCATCGCCGCCGCGTTCCGCCGCCGGGAGTGTGAAGATTAAATCGGTTTTCGTCCAACCCGACCCGGTTCCAAGCTGACCCGACCCGAACCTGTTTCAAGTCCGAGCCGTACTCGAGCCGCCATCCTTGACGGAGCCGAGCCCTAAGCCGAGCGAGCCGCGAGCCGAGCCGCGAGCCGAGCCGCGAGCCGAACCAAGCCGAGCCGCGAGCCGAGTGAGCCGAGCCGCGAGCCGAGCCGCGAGCCGAACCCAGCCGAGCCGCGAGCCGAACCCAGCCGAGCCGCGAGCCGAGTGAGCCGAGCCGCGAGCCGAACCAAGCCGAGCCGTGAGCCGAGTAAGCCGAGCCGCGAGCCGAACCAAGCCGAGCCGCGAGCCGAGTGAGCCGAGCCGCGAGCCGAACCAAGCCGAGCCGAGCCGAGCCGAGCCGAGCCGAGCCGAGCCGAGCCACCTAAGCCTTCTTTCCTCCACTTCGGTTCACGGTGAGTCTTCGGTAAGGATTGTTTGATGAATTCCCTAATGTTACCTCGTCCGATTCGAGTTTGAACGTTGGATTAAGATGTGGCCCTACTTTTCTCCCTTGAAGGTAGTACAGAGTTGACGCTTGAGTCCTCGGGTTCCGCGGCAGACCTGGTTGGAGACAGCTTCCTTTCCTTGAGTAAGTCAACGGATAATTTTTTTTTAAAACAACTGCTACTAACGTCATCAACTAAAACCGTTGTGTTTTCGTTTAGGTTGATCTGTTGAGAGTGGATTCAATCGAGAGGCATAACCGAGTATCAGGTAAGGGTTTTACTACTACTGGACCCCGAGTCCAGGCTGAAAACGTAGTAATTCACAGGGAATTACACGTTAGTGACTGTACTGAATAATTGTATGCGTGTTGGCTGTTAAATACTGATATTATATGCTGTCTGATGTGATTATACTGTGACTGATAATTGTGGATTGAGATTTTATGTTGATGGACCTTGAAGTTATGGTTCAGTATGTAGTAAACACCGGTCTGGATGTGGTTCATGGAATTTGGACGGGGATGGACCGAGAGTTCGGTTTTGGTTGGTTAGTCGTTTGGACCTAGGGTTTTCCCTATTGGTGTGCGAATCGGTAATGCATATAGCAACTGAGGGTGTAGATGTTTAAACTTATACTATCTGACTGATAAAGCCTAGGGCGGGACTGTGATATGAATGTCGTTGGGATGTGATTGACGTAGACAGTTTAGTTTGGACTGAGGGGTAACGGTTAGCTTCATCTATGGGGTAGTGTGCCTTACGGATATGTGCATCCTTCGGGAGCACTAGACTGATATGTGCATCCTTCGGGGGCACAAGACTGATATGTGCATCCTTCGGGAGCACTAGACTGATATGTGCGTCCTTCGGGAGCACTAGACTGATATGTGCGTCCTTCGGGAGCACTAGACTGATATGTGCATCCTTCGGGAGCGCTAGACTGATATGTGCATCCTTCGGGAGCACTAGACTGATATGTGCATCCTTCGGGAGCATTAGACTGATATGTAGGGTACCCCCGAATAGGAAGTTAACTGTTGTCCCCTAACGGGTCCAGTAGTGGGTCCCTTACTGGGTATGTTTATACTCACCCTTTCTCTTCTTTAACTTTTCAGGTAGGGGCACAGCGAGGGGCAGACCGACGAGAGGCAGGAAGGATGCGTGAAGGCCATATGGACGCGTCTGGTTTTCTTAATCGCTTCCGCTATGTATTTTGTCTGAACATTTTGACTTGTGATTTTGAACTGGTGCCTTGATATTTTTATTTTGTGACTTTCTTGATTTATTTAAAATAGGGCCCGAAACTGTCTTTTGTAAGGTTTCTAATGTTTTAATGAATCGTAACTGGTCTGTTTTAAGTTTTTATGTTGAATGGTCGAGTTTTGATATTTGGTAGTGACCTCAGCTTAGTCCGGAAAAGTTGGGTCGTTACAGTTGGTATCAGAGCCTAAGTTTTAGGTTCTGTAGACTGACTTATAATGTGAGTCTGTGTTTTGTGTCCTTATGGCTGAAACGATCCTTGCCGCTCGTCAGGTACGCTCTCATGAAAGTATATGTATAACTCTACATGCATTACCTTACCTAAGTTAAACTGCAAATTCAATCACCATTTATGACTAAAGGAATCGTTTGGTGGTTGTTAGGAAAATGCCACCAAGGAGAGGTGCACGTAGGGGTGGCCGAGGAGGCCGAGGAAGGGGAGCAGGACGCGTTCAGCCTGAGGTGCAGCCTGTAGCCCAAGCCCCTGACCCGGCTGCGCCAGTTACTCATGCGGACCTAGCCGCCATGGAGCAGAGGTTTAGAGATATGATTATGCAGATGCGGGAGCAGCAGAAGCCTGCCTCGCCAACTCCGGCGCCAGCTCCAGCGCCAGCTCCAGCACGAGTTCCTGCTCCAGCTCCGACTCCAGTACCAGTTGCGCCCCAGTTTGTGCCGGATCAGTTGTCGGCAGAGGCTAAACATCTGAGGGATTTCAGGAAGTATAATCCCACGACGTTCGATGGGTCTTTGGAGGACCCCACCAGGGCTCAGATGTGGTTATCGTCCTTAGAAACCATATTCCGTTACATGAAATGCCCTGAGGATCAGAAGGTTCAGTGTGCTGTTTTTATGTTGACTGACAGAGGTACTGCATGGTGGGAGACCACAGAGAGGATGCTAGGTGGTGATGTGAGTCAGATCACGTGGCAGCAGTTCAAGGAGAGTTTCTATGCGAAATTCTTCTCTGCCAGTTTGAGAGATGCCAAGCGGCAGGAGTTCCTGAACTTAGAGCAGGGTGACATGACCGTGGAGCAGTACGATGCGGAGTTTGACATGTTATCCCGCTTCGCTCCCGAGATGATAGCGACCGAGGCGGCCAGAGCTGACAAGTTTGTTAGAGGCCTCAGACTGGACATTCAGGGTCTGGTCCGAGCTTTCAGACCTGCTACTCATGCCGATGCACTGCGCCTGGCAGTGGATCTCAGTTTACAGGAGAGGGCCAACTCGTCTAAGACCGCTGGTAGAGGTTCGACGTCTGGACAGAAGAGGAAGGCTGAGCAGCAGCCTGTTCCAGTGCCACAGCGGAATTTCAGACCCGGTGGTGAGTTTCGCAGCTTCCAGCAGAAACCTTTTGAGACAGGAGAGGCTGCCAGAGGAAAGCCGTTGTGTACCACTTGTGGGAAGCACCATCTGGGCCGTTGCTTATTCGGGACCAGGACCTGCTTTAAGTGCAGGCAAGAGGGTCATACAGCTGATAGATGCCCGTTGAGAGTCACGGGGATCGCGCAGAATCAGGGAGCAGGTGCTCCACATCAGGGTAGAGTCTTTGCTACCAACAGGACCGAGGCTGAGAAGGCAGGCACAGTAGTAACAGGTACGCTCCCAGTGTTGGGGCATTACGCCTTAGTTTTGTTTGATTCGGGTTCGTCGCATTCTTTTATCTCTTCCGCGTTTGTGTCGCATGCCCGCCTAGAGGTAGAGCCCTTACACCATGTTCTGTCAGTATCTACTCCTTCCGGGGAATGTATGTTGTCGAAGGAAAATGTGAAGGCATGTCAGATTGAGATAGCAGGTCATGTGATTGGAGTAACGCTGATAGTTCTGGATATGCTAGACTTTGATGTAATCCTGGGTATGGACTGGTTGGCCGTTAACCACGCCAGTATAGATTGTTCACGTAAGGAGGTAACGTTTAACCCTCCCTCGATGGCCAGTTTTAAATTTAAGGGAGGAGGGTCAAAGTCGTTGCCTCAGGTAATCTCAGCCATCAGGGCCAGTAAACTGCTCAGTCAGGGTACTTGGGGTATCTTAGCGAGCGTGGTGGATACTAGAGAGGCCGATGTATCCCTGTCATCAGAACCAGTGGTGAGGGACTATCCGGATGTCTTTCCTGAGGAACTTCCAGGGTTGCCTCCGCACAGGGAGGTTGAGTTTGCCATAGAGTTGGAGCCGGGCACGGTTCCTATATCCAGAGCCCCTTACAGAATGGCCCCCGCAGAATTGAAAGAACTGAAGGTACAGTTACAGGAATTGCTTGATAAGGGATTCATTCGACCGAGCGTGTCACCTTGGGGTGCGCCAGTTTTATTTGTTAAGAAGAAAGATGGATCGATGCGTCTATGCATTGACTATAGGGAGTTGAATAAGGTAACCGTAAAGAACAGATATCCCTTGCCCAGGATTGACGATCTATTTGACCAGTTACAGGGAGCCACAGTGTTCTCTAAGATTGATCTTCGGTCGGGATACCATCAGCTGAGAATTAAGGATGAGGATGTACCGAAGACAGCATTTCGTTCCAGATATGGACACTACGAGTTTATCGTGATGTCTTTTGGTTTGACGAATGCTCCGGCAGTGTTTATGGACTTGATGAACAGAGTGTTTAGGGAGTTCCTAGATACTTTTGTGATCGTGTTTATCGACGATATTTTGATATACTCCAAGACGGAGGCCGAACATGAGGAGCATTTACGTATGGTTTTGCAAACACTTCGGGATAATAAGTTGTATGCAAAGTTCTCGAAATGCGAGTTTTGGCTGAAGCAGGTGTCCTTTCTGGGCCACGTGGTTTCTAAGGATGGAGTCTCTGTGGATCCAGCTAAGATAGAGGCAGTCACCGGTTGGACCCGACCTTCCACAGTCAGTGAGGTTCGTAGCTTTCTGGGTCTAGCAGGCTATTATCGACGGTTTGTGGAGAACTTTTCCCGTATAGCTACTCCTCTTACTCAGTTGACCAGAAAGTGAGCCCCTTTTGTTTGGAGCAAGGCATGTGAGGACAGTTTCCAGACCCTTAAACAGAAGCTAGTTACCGCGCCGGTTCTTACGGTACCTGATGGTTCTGGCAGTTTCGTGATTTATAGTGATGCTTCCAAGAAGGGTCTGGGTTGTGTTTTGATGCAGCAGGGTAAGGTGGTCGCTTATGCGTCTCGTCAGTTGAAGAGTCATGAGCAGAACTACCCTACACATGATCTAGAGTTGGCAGCAGTGGTTTTTGCTTTGAAAATATGGAGGCATTATTTATACGGTGAAAAGATACAGATATTCACAGATCATAAGAGCTTGAAATACTTCTTTACTCAGAAAGAATTGAATATGAGACAGCGAAGGTGGCTTGAGTTAGTGAAGGATTACGATTGTGAGATACTGTATCATCCAGGCAAGGCGAATGTGGTAGCTGATGCTCTTAGTAGAAAGGTATCACATTCGGCAGCACTTATTACCCGACAGGCCCCATTGCATCGGGATCTTGAGCGGGCTGAGATTGCAGTGTCAGTGGGTGCAGTTACTATGCAGTTAGCCCAGTTGACGGTACAGCCGACTTTGAGGCAGAAGATAGTTGATGCTCAGAGTAACGATCCTTATCTGGTTGAGAAACGTGGCCTAGCAGAGGCAGGGCAAACGGCTGAGTTCTCGTTATCCTCTGATGGTGGACTGTTGTTTGAGAGGCGCCTCTGTGTCCCGTCAGATAGTGCGGTTAAGACAGAATTATTAGCTGAGGCTCACAGTTCCCCATTTTCTATGCACCCGGGTAGTACGAAGATGTATCAGGACCTAAAGCGGGTTTATTGGTGGCGTAACATGAAGAGAGAAGTAGCAGAATTTGTTAGTAAATGCTTGGTGTGTCAGCAGGTTAAGGCACCAAGGCAGAAACCAGCGGGTTTATTACAACCCTTGAGCATACCGGAATGGAAGTGGGAAAACGTGTCCATGGATTTCATTACAGGGCTACCGAGAACTCTGAGGGGATTTACAGTGATCTGGGTTGTGGTGGACAGACTTACTAAGTCAGCGCACTTTGTTCCGGGTAAATCCACCTATACTGCTAGCAAGTGGGCACAGTTGTACATGTCTGAGATAGTGAGATTGCACGGAGTGCCAGTGTCGATTGTTTCTGACAGAGATGCCCGTTTCACTTCCAAATTTTGGAAGGGTTTGCAGACTGCTATGGGCACGAGATTGGACTTTAGTACGGCTTTCCATCCACAGACTGACGGTCAGACTGAGCGTCTGAACCAGGTGTTAGAGGATATGTTGCGAGCGTGTGCATTGGAATTTCCAGGTAGCTGGGACTCCCACTTACATTTGATGGAATTTGCTTATAATAACAGCTATCAGGCTACTATTGGCATGGCACCGTTTGAGGCCCTGTACGGCAAATGTTGTAGATCCCCGGTTTGCTGGGAAGAGGTAGGTGAGCAAAGGTTGATGGGTCCTGAGTTAGTTCAGTCTACTAACGAAGCGATACAGAAGATTAGATCACGCATGCATACCGCTCAGAGTAGGCAGAAGAGTTATGCAGATGTGAGGCGGAAGGACCTCGAGTTTGAGGTAGGGGATAAAGTGTTCTTAAAGGTAGCACCTATGAGAGGTGTCTTGCGTTTTGAAAAGAGGGGAAAGTTGAGTCCCCGTTTTGTTGGGCCGTTTGAGATTCTGGAGCGGATTGGCCCTGTAGCTTATCGCTTGGCGTTACCTCCATCACTCTCGACAGTCCATGATGTGTTTCACGTTTCTATGTTGAGGAAGTACGTGTCAGATCCATCCCACGTAGTGGATTACGAGCCACTAGAGATTGATGAAAACTTGAGCTATGTTGAACAACCTGTTGAGGTGCTTGCTAGAGAGGTGAAGACGTTGAGAAATAAACAAATTCCCCTAGTTAAAGTCTTATGGCGGAATCACCGGGTAGAAGAGGCTACATGGGAGCGTGAAGACGACATGAGATCCCGTTATCCCGAACTGTTCGAGAAGTAAACTTTCGAGGACGAAAGTTCCCCAAGGAGGGAAGAATGTAACGCTCCGAAAATTTAAGGTAAAATTCTCCTCGTTTGACGTAATGTGCAAGTTGATATAATAATAATATAATATTAATTATATTATTATTATTAATATTTATTTTATTTGTTATAATATTAATATTATAATTATTATTATTATTAATTAATATTATAGAAATATAATAAATTGTTATTTATTTAATATTAATATTATTAAATTATTATTATTAATAATTATATTATTATTATTATTATTATTTTTATTATTGAATATTATTATTATTATTATTTTATTTAATATATATATATATATAAGAAAAAAAAAAGGAAAACCCTACTTACCGTGCGCGCCGCCTACCCCCCCCCCCCCCCCCCCCCCCCCGTCGAAATTCTTCTTTTTTCTTCCGCTTTCTCCTTCCTCACGCCGTGCCACCGCCACCGAGCCGTCCATCTTCTCTTCTCCTTCGCCTTCTTCTCCTCTTCGGCTTCTTCATCCGACACTCAGACGTCGCCCGCGCGTTTCGTCGGCCGTCCACTTCGGTGTTCGCACATCACCGGCGGGAGGCATCAGCGACGGCCGTCCCCGACTACCCTTCTTCTCAGATCCGCGTGCACGGCCAGCCGTCGGCCGTTTCTGCCTTGGTGGTAAAACGTCGTATCACCGTCGTCGACGAAAGAAACCGGACAAAACAGCTCTGCCATCGCCGCCGCGTTCCGCCGCCGGGAGTGTGAAGATTAAATCGGTTTTCGTCCAACCCGACCCGGTTCCAAGCTGACCCGACCCGAACCTGTTTCCAGTCCGAGCCGTACTCGAGCCGCCATCCTTGTCGGAGCCGAGCCCTAAGCCGAGCGAGCCGCGAGCCGAGCCGCGAGCCGAGCCGCGAGCCGAGCCGCGAGCCGAACCAAGCCGAGCCGCGAGCCGAGTGAGCCGAGCCGCGAGCCGAGCCGCGAGCCGAACCGAGCCGAGCCGCGAGCCGAACCCAGCCGAGCCGCGAGCCGAGTGAGCCGAGCCGCGAGCCGAACCAAGCCGAGCCGTGAGCCGAGTAAGCCGAGCCGCGAGCCGAACCAAGCCGAGCCGCGAGCCGAGTGAGCCGAGCCGCGAGCCGAACCAAGCCGAGCCGAGCCGAGCCGAGCCGAGCCGAGCCGAGCCGAGCCACCTAAGCCTTCTTTCCTCCACTTCGGTTCACGGTGAGTCTTCGGTAAGGATTGTTTGATGAATTCCCTAATGTTACCTCGTCCGATTCGAGTTTGAACGTTGGATTAAGATGTGGCCCTACTTTTCTCCCTTGAAGGTAGTACAGAGTTGACGCTTGAGTCCTCGGGTTCCGCGGCAGACCTGGTTGGAGACAGCTTCCTTTCCTTGAGTAAGTCAACGGATAATTTTTTTTTAAAACAACTGCTACTAACGTCATCAACTAAAACCGTTGTGTTTTCGTTTAGGTTGATCTGTTGAGAGTGGATTCAATCGAGAGGCATAACCGAGTATCAGGTAAGGGTTTTACTACTACTGGACCCCGAGTCCAGGCTGAAAACGTAGTAATTCACAGGGAATTACACGTTAGTGACTGTACTGAATAATTGTATGCGTGTTGGCTGTTAAATATTGATATTATATGCTGTCTGATGTGATTATACTGTGACTGATAATTGTGGATTGAGATTTTATGTTGATGGACCTTGAAGTTATGGTTCAGTATGTAGTAAACACCGGTCTGGATGTGGTTCATGGAATTTGGACGGGGATGGACCGAGAGTTCGGTTTTGGTTGGTTAGTCGTTTGGACCTAGGGTTTTCCCTATTGGTGTGCGAATCGGTAATGCATATAGCAACTGAGGGTGTAGATGTTTAAACTTATACTATCTGACTGATAAAGCCTAGGGCGGGACTGTGATATGAATGTCGTTGGGATGTGATTGACGTAGACAGTTTAGTTTGGACTGAGGGGTAACGGTTAGCTTCATCTATGGGGTAGTGTGCCTTACGGATATGTGCATCCTTCGGGAGCACTAGACTGATATGTGCATCCTTCGGGGGCACAAGACTGATATGTGCATCCTTCGGGAGCACTAGACTGATATGTGCGTCCTTCGGGAGCACTAGACTGATATGTGCGTCCTTCGGGAGCACTAGACTGATATGTGCATCCTTCGGGAGCGCTAGACTGATATGTGCATCCTTCGGGAGCACTAGACTGATATGTGCATCCTTCGGGAGCATTAGACTGATATGTAGGGTACCCCCGAATAGGAAGTTAACTGTTGTCCCCTAACGGGTCCAGTAGTGGGTCCCTTACTGGGTATGTTTATACTCACCCTTTCTCTTCTTTAACTTTTCAGGTAGGGGCACAGCGAGGGGCAGACCGACGAGAGGCAGGAAGGATGCGTGAAGGCCATATGGACGCGTCTGGTTTTCTTAATCGCTTCCGCTATGTATTTTGTCTGAACATTTTGACTTGTGATTTTGAACTGGTGCCTTGATATTTTTATTTTGTGACTTTCTTGATTTATTTAAAATAGGGCCCGAAACTGTCTTTTGTAAGGTTTCTAATGTTTTAATGAATCGTAACTGGTCTGTTTTAAGTTTTTATGTTGAATGGTCGAGTTTTGATATTTGGTAGTGACCTCAGCTTAGTCCGGAAAAGTTGGGTCGTTACATTAAGAATTAGTGGATGGTTGCTCACATATAGTTATCAAAAAAATAAGAGAGAACACGTGGGACAGTTGCTCACGTAGCTATCAAAATAGTTTAATTTCTTAATGCAGTTCGGATGATAGTAGAAATACCTGTTATACTCAGTAGCACACCTCTGAGAGACACCCAACCATCCATCCCTCGCCTTCTAACATAGCAAACAATATACACAAGTGAAAAAGGCTCTTATAATGGATTTATCATATTTCCAAAACATCTTTATAAAGAATTATAGTATTTATTATTGGGTAAATGAAAGGCTACTCAACCAAAATAAATAAAAAGTTTAAGTAATAAACTCGGAAAGCACACTAAATGCCATTCTAAACAAAAGATAAAGAATATAGAATATAGTACCTGTGCCAACCTCCCCAATGCAAAAGCTGACATTTCTCGAAGCTGTACATCAGGTGACTAAAGCAGCTCAATTAAGGGTCAAACAACACCTCTTTGTACAATATGAATATGCAAATTTTTTATTCATTCAGTAAGAAAATCAAGTAAAAGGAGGAGGATGAGAAACAAAAATTGAAGGGTGAAAGACATTCTTTGTAATAAAACAAATATTTAATAAAGTAATGGTATATACACACAACAACACTCTTATAAAGTGAATAATTTACCCTTCTGTTTTCCAATAAATCAAATTTAATAGGTATACAGATTCTCAACTCTCCATTTCAAAATTGTTGCTATAAAATAATAAATCATCAATTTTATTCACCTTACAATCCAAATCAGTTGCCGCAAATTGTCCAAGTAATAATGTTGCCTCCCTTTGACTCTCAGAGCAGCAAGAACTAACACAAAAGGGTAAACATGATTTAGACTACCGGAGATCAACTTTGTCTTCACAGCATAAATAGTTATGATTGACCGAGCTACGATAGAATAGAGGAAAATTGAGATGATGGGCATGAGATATGGGTTGAAGCAGTAATATACAAAACAAGATTCCTGAAATTACAAGTAGTGAAGCAGTAACAAACAAAAGTTCTGAAGATTGGCATACCTGAGTAATTCAATAACAGGTTGCAAAGCTCTTGCGATAAGAACTTCTCTCTTTATATTGGGGGATGAGTGCACAATTCATATTTTATAAAATGCAAACCAAATATCACTCCATTAAAAAGTACTAAATATTCCAGTTTGTGACTTGAGAAAATCTTACTGCTTCATAATGTATAGCAACATCCTCAGAATGAAGCATCAAAATCAGTGTGGGGAGAGCATTGCACTCAACAATCTGCCAGTTAGCGAAGATAACAAATGATTTACATGTTAAACCTAAAGTTAAACATCCAATTTGAAGGAAAATGCCAATTACCTGGTTTTTATTCTCATCGTTCTTAAAGGCCAATGTTCATAATGCCCCAACAGTAGTCTTTCAACCTTATTGCTAGTAAAATTCAAGCAACTCAACAAGTGGATGAATATTCCCACCTTCCATCCTAAATATTTAAATCCTCATTGAGAACAGGCTTCAATGAAACTTATAAAACTTAAAAGTGAATCAACTAAACATACCTAACTTGCGTTTTGATGAAAATGTTCTCATGCGCAAGATTTGTAATGGCATCTGCAGCTCTACGAATAACACTGTTTACAATTCAAGAAGAACCCAAAAACCAACATGAGAAGTCGACAAGAAGTTCAAAGGGTTTAAAAAAACTTACAGATACAATACCGTGAGTATGAGAACCAGCGAGGTAGAGCTTGAATTGACAAGGGAGAGAGGTTCATAAGGAGAAGAGGAAGGAGCACAAAATTTGGGATGCTGCAGTGCTGTTGTGCCCTAGCGAAGGAAGAAGAAGAGTAAGAAGATGGTGAGGGAGCCGTCGATGAGAGAATAAGAGTGGACACCGCGGTGAGCATGGGGAAGATTGGGGTTAGGGTTTTTAAGATTGCCCAGCCGTCGTCGATTGAAGAAGGAAAGATTTTTTGGAGCCTTTCGTGGAGATGTAGAGAGAAAGGAGATAAAAAAATATATAATTAATAATTAAATTATTTTATTATTTATATTCAATGACAGTTAAAATTTGTCATAGATTTATGTAAGTTAAAAACTGTCATAAATTTTTCAAATCCAAAAAATTCGGCCTTTCCGCGCCAAAAACGCGCATTCTGACCTTTTATGACAGTTTTTTCTTTCCTCCTTTTAATTTTTGATGCAATGAACTGTCATGTAGATACTTTTTCTTGTAATGTTTATGTCCAATACGTTTGAGATCCATGATGGTAAACCCAAGCTCGTCCACTTTGACTCCACTTCTATTGTCAACCCAATCACACTTGAATAAAATAAAAGATAATTGATGCAAATCAATCTCCCATATCTTTTAAATTACACCATAAAACGTCATATCTAACATGACAGGGTTTTTATCCTTAGAACTAGAGACTTGCATCGTAGTAGCAGTTATACTAACTCCACTATTTTGAACTCTTCTCATATCATCATGACTTTTTGTATGATAGTAATAACCATTAATCATGTAACCAGAATAAGTGGCCACATCTGGAGAAGGTCCGTGAGCTATCCATCTTAAAGAAGGCGTGATGGAATTTTTAGGTAGTTCGAGAGCATGTGCAACCTACACAATATATTGGATTTAGTTAGATCCAAAAGAAACATGAAAAAGTATAATTCTAGTGATTACCCGTGTGGACAGCCATCGACTGAATGTGCGATTATCCTCTACTTGAATCCACTTTTTACTTCGAACTTTACTAGAGTTAAGCTTACGCAAACTCTCCATATGTTGTCTCTCATAAATGACAAGTTATTAATTAATTACATAACCAACTTATGTAGAATGAGAATAAATAGGGTTTAGCACGTACTCGACGTATGGTAGAACATCATTTACATTCTGAATGACGTAAAGATGAGCTTGATCTAACTGCTCCTTACTCGGTCTGATAAAAGAAGAAGCCGATAATGCTCTATCCACGTTTAAATCACTTTTTATTACAGATGAGTTAAGTCCAATAGATCTAACTCCAGCAATAAATTCATAACAGAAATTTATAGCCTCTTCAACAATATAATTTTCTATCATACATCCTTCTGGTCGATTTCTGTTTCGCACATAAGTTTTCAGGACTTTCATATATCGTTCAAAAGGTTACATCCACCTTAGAAGAACAAGTCCACAAAACTTAATTTCTCTTATGAGATTGAAAATCAGAATCAGTGTATCCAGTAAGGATCAGATTCTTAGAACCATACACAAGCTTGTAGTCTTTTGTTCTTCCAAGATATTTTAAAATATTCTTAACGACTGTCCAATCATCACGTCCAGGATTGGACTGATATCTACTAACCATCCCTACTGAATAGCAAATGTCAGGTCTACTACATAAGATTGCATACATCAAGCTCCCAATAGCAGAAGCATAGGGAATGTTACTCATATCCTCAACTTCTTAAGGTGTCTTTGGACATTATTCTTTTGATAAATGAATTCCATATCTGTACGACAACAAACCCTTTTTGGAATTCTGCATCTTATATCCTGACAACATTTTGTTTATATAAGATGTTTGAGTCATGGCTAGTGTTTTTTTCTTTCCATTCCGAACTATTTGGATACAAAGAACGTATTGAGCATTTCCCAAGTCTTTCATTTGAAATTGCATAGCTAGCCATTTCTTAATATCAGTTAGATGACCTACATCATTCCCAATGTGTAGAATGTCATCTACAAACAGAACTAAAAATGCCACAGTGGAATCGATGATTCTTTTATAAATACAAGGTTCATCAACATTTTGTTCAAAACCATAAGATTTGATCTCAGTATCAAACCTTATATTCTAGGATCTAGATGCTTGTTTTAATCCATATATGGATTTTTTAAGCTTACAAACCTTTTGTTCTTGACTCTTTTGTATAAACCTCTCTGGTTGGACCATATAGATACTCTCCTTAAGATTTCCGTTCAAAAACGTTGTCTTGACATCCATCTGCCAAATTTCATAATCATAAAAAGTGGCGATCGATAAGAGTATTCTAATCGACTTTAGCATGACAACAGGAGAGAAATTTTCTTCATAATCCATTCCCTCCTTTTGTGTATAAACTTTTACCACTAGTCGAGCTTTGAAAGTTTCTACTCTACCAGCTTGGTCTCGTTTTCTCTTGTAGATCCATTTACAACCAATAGATTTTACATCATAGATTCCATTTCAAGGTCCACGACTTTGATCCATTGGTCACAGTCCACATCATTCATCGCCTATTTATAGGTCAATGGATCCTCTATCCCATCATCAGGTATGATGATTTGAGCTTTACTTAAACCCAAATAGCGATCAGGCTGTCGTACAACCCTCCCACTACATCGAGGTTCTCCCAACTCTTGAGAAAGATGTGTTTGACCAATATTCCTAGTTTTATCAACTACTTTAGTGGAAATTTCTTCTAATACTAGTTTACTGTGAGTTTGATGATTTCTTATGTGGTCTTCCTCTAAGAACGTAGCATTTGTTGACACAAATACTTTATTTTCTTGAGGTTCATAAAACAAACCACCTTTAGATTCTTTTGGATAACTTACAAATAGGCATAATTTTCAACGACGTTCCAACTTTTTAGGGTTTTGCACCAACACGTGTGCTGGACATCCCCAAATCCTAAAGTGACGTAGACTACCTTTACGCCCTTTTCGTAGCTCATAAGGTGTTTCATAAACACTTTTAGAGGGAACGTTGTTTAAAATATAGATAGCTGTTTCTGAAGTATATCCCCAAAAGAATATAACAACTTAGCAAAACTCATCATAGAGCGAACCATATCTAAAAAAGTTCGGATTCTTCTTTTTTATACATCGTTCTGCTGAGGCGTACTAGGTGCAGAGAGTTATGATTGGATTCCATGTTCTATTAAATAGTCTTGGAATTGCAAGTCGATATACTCTCCACCTCGATCTGATCAAAGTGTCTTCATTATTTTACCTAATTTATTTTCAACTTCAACCTTATATTCTTTGAACTTTTCAAATGAATTAAACTTGTTCTAAATTAGGTAAACATGACCATACCTTACATAATCATCAATAAAACTAATGAAATATTCATATGCTCCCCAAGCTTTAACATTCATTGGTCCACAAAGGTTCGAATGCATGAGCTCTAAAGATGCTTTGGCTCTAAGACCTTTTCCAGTAAAAGATATTTTGGTCATTTTTCCTTCAAGAAAAGAATCACATGGAGGTAAAGAGTTATCTTCTAACTGACTTAAAAGTCCACTCTTAACCAATATCCCAATCCTATTGAGATTTATGTGTCCAAATCTTAAGTGCCATAAGAAGGCATTGGAAGAAACTTTTTGTCTTTTATTCTGAGTTTTAGCTATTCTAAACATTTCAGTATTAAAGACAAAGTTTGCTCGTGTTGGTATTAACTTACATAAGTTTTTTTCAAGTATAGCAGAACAAACCTGAATACCTTTTCGGAAAAATGAACGCTTCATTAATTTTAAAAGATATTTTGTACATATGTTCTAACATACAAGCGATAGATATTAAATTTCTCTTCATTTGAGGTGCATACAAGACATTCTTGAGCATGATATATCTATCATTAAAAAAACAACTTCAAGTCTCCCATTGCTTTAGTTGAGACCATTTCTCCAGTTCCAACTTTGAGAGTGATCTCGCCCTCAGAAAGCCTTTTCCAAGAAGTATTTTTCGGAAATGAGAAGCAAATATGATTAGTGGCTCCTCAATCTAATATCTGGATAGAATTTTTATTTTTCACTAAACATGTTTCAAGGATAAGAAAATCATATTTACCTTGTGTTTCCTTCTCTGTTTTTTTTTCTGAGCAAGGCATTTTGGGCAGTTTCTTAACCAATGCCCATTTTCACCACAGTGGTAACACTTACCTTTTTCTGTAGTCTTCTTAACCTTGTTCTGTTTGAGAGTCTTCCCCTTTCCCTTCTTTTCTATCTTACGATTAGGTTTTGAGGGTCTAGCTTTAGATTTAGAGAACGATCCTCTTAAGAATTTCCTTTTTGTAGTAGCAATATTTGCTTCTACTTCTTTTCCCTTACCCATGGTAAGATTCTGAAAACAATGGAGCTCATTTAGAAGGATTGTCGAATTAAACTCTATCTTGTTTAGGGATGCATTTGTTTGAAATGGTATGAAGCTCTTCGAAAGAGACTCTAAGATAAAGCTAACCTGATTAGCCTCATCAATGGCTCCACCATTTACTTCAGCAATATTGAAGTGCATCATCATGTCCAGGACATGTTCTCTAACAGAGGTCCCCTCCTTCATTCGCTTAGTGTAAATGTATTTAATTGCCTCGTGTCTCATTGACCATTCTGGTTGCCCAAACATTCCTTTTAATGAATCCTTTATCTCTTTAGTCGTGGCTAAGGATTCATGTTTCTTTGCTAAAACATCAGACATGCTAGCAAGGATGTATACACGGGCTTTCCATTTGCTTTTATCCATCGATCGTATGCTTTCCGACTAGTTCAGTTTGCATTTGAGGTAGGGGTTTGAGGACATTCCTCAATTAAGACAAATCTTAAATCATCAACCACTAATATTGTGTTAAGATTTGATTTCCATGCCACATAATTATCGCCGTTAAGTTTTTCGGAAGCTAACAATTGAATTATTGAGCTATTCATGCTGAAAAACAAACATACTTTGTTTAGAAACCATAATCCTAATAAAACCAATCATTCTAGCAAAACTTTTAATAATATACCATTTATTATGTTTTGCAACGATATTTCAAAGGTTCAGAATAACCTTTACCGAGGGAGCCGATTACTCCTCCTTTGAATCAAGACAATCTTGATCAAATTCTAACTCAAAAATATCTTATATTTACTTAGCATTTAGTTACCTTTACTTCGGTCAAGAATATACTAACTATTTTAGTAATTCTTGTAAGTGTAACCCCTCATTTTCGGTCCTCAGAGATGAGAATCATTATGCTCCTGAAAGTTGAAAGACAATATGAAAACTTATCTAAGAGAGCATATCCAAATATGGAGTTCGCGGTGTTTCGAATCCTATAATACAGCCTCCCAAGTGGCACGTCGCTCTACGGCAGACAAGCAGGTGCATTATAGGAATCTCACGGTGCGACCCAATGGAAGAGACCGTGAGATGTATTGTCATATATCCCTCACCCAATTACTATGAACTACTTCCCCCATTCACCTTGTTCATAGCCCATGCAAACACTCTCCGAATGGAGTCCGCTCCTACGCACAACCCAAAACCCTGCATGAACCTCAGAGTGTGAACTCTTGGAGATGCTAGAGCTAAAAGTACAATATTTTTCTCCAGCTGAAGTGTTCTAAAAAATTTTTTGGGTAAATCATTAAGGATTTAATTTAGGCTAACTTAAACAAATCCTAAATCTAGGTAAAACATTCGAGCATAACTTTTATATTGGATTTAACCTACGATGTCTAGGTTATAAACCAATTTTATTACTTTACATCTCTCACGCATACTCATAAAACCAGGTTAACTAGGCTCAAGAACTGATTACAATCTCCAGGTAGGAGGTGTTCCGTAAACCGTCAACTTAAAAACCTCATTCCTTAGTCATCTTATCTAACTTGTTAACAAGATCGAATCAGGTGTGCCTTCTGTAACCTAGTTTTACAAGATATCGACCTAAATCTTAATTTTGGAAGATATGGTATTAACCTAGGTGAGCATGCATCTTATCTTTATTATAGATTTTAAAATCTAATTTATTTTATAACAATTATAAAACTTTTAGACAAACCTATAACATTCATCTAGGAAAACAACAAATAATTAATATGGTATTTTGATTTATTTGACTTTTAAATAAATCAATAATTGATTAATTTCATTAAATCATATTTGATAAAATTAATTCAAATAATCTTTAAATTAATCATATTAATTTAAATTTTCACAATTAATTAATCATATTAGTTAATTTTCATATTAATTACTCAACATGCATACTAAATATGCGTAAACATGTTAACCTATGGTGGGATTTTAAAACTATATGTCATACAATATGCACATACAATATTAGTATTAATTAAAACATACATCACATGCAAGATTAATTAAAACACCCTAAAATGGATTGGTCTTGGCTCTCTAAATTAAGTTAAAATTAGATTATTACAATAATAATTTGATGGAGTACATGAACCGCTCTCGAGCACTTCGAATCGGCTGGAAAATCGTTTGATAATCCTTACACGATCACGGAGCATGTAGATGGTATTCATGAGCATAAGCGATACGCATAGCATACACGATCACCGAGCGGATGAGCAATCGTTTATAAGGTAAACGATCGTTTATAGGTGTCAGCGATACGTGTACCATACACGATCGCCGAGCTGGTAAATGATGGTTCAAGCGCTAACAATATGCATATCATACGCGATCACTTAGCAGGTAAATGATCAATTCTTATGCAAACGATACGCGTACCATGCGCGATCATTTAGCAAGTAAACGATGGGATCTTATTAAACGATACACGTACCATACGTGATCGTTTAGCTAGTAAGAGCGACGTTCACTGGCACAAGCGATGCGCGTACCATACGCGATCGTTGAGAGGGTGAACGATAGGTCTGAAAAAACTCCTTCTCGGGTCTAAGCTTCAAAACAGCACTTCTTCTTTTCGAATGAAGTAATTACAACCTAAATTTAACTCTATTGACTCCAATAAATTACAGACTCTTTGTAAAAAGTAAATTAAGCCACCAACAGGGCTAATTACAATAATTAATGCAAATAAACAACTTAATTTAGAGCCAAATCCAAAACTAATCCATTTTAGTTCAACCATAGCAATTTATCATATAAATTGTAAGAAAGCATTATATGTGTAAACCCGAGATTTCCCTGGGATCATTTTCTCTTGTCATCTTTTGTTGGGATTACTAAGTTAAAAGAAGAAAAAAAAAGAAAGGAAGTGAAATTGGACAGCACAAAGGCCACCACCGCAAGTTCATTTTTTTCAGCCCAATTTCATTTCTTTCCTCCATCATTTTCCATCCAAACTTTAAGAGCACTTTGAGGAGAGAGTGAAGGAAGAAGAAGAAGAATTTGGTGGTTTGAGGTTGAAGAAGATAGGAAAAAGTTCATGCAAAGCAAGCCATTACAAAATCTAGTTGCAATTGTCAACCTCTTGTTTGTTTTGTTCGGTTTGAGCTATCCAGAAGGAACTAAGAGGTGAGGTTTGATTTTCTTAAAAGTTAGTTCATTTTCCAACAAATTGCATGAAGGAAGCTTGAGCTGAATAGTATGAGAAGTTAATGGTTTTTGAAATTGAAAACAGAGCACAAGATTTTCGAGCAAACTAGGAGGATTTCTGGTGTTCTCTGATGCTTTGAGTATTCTGGAAGTGCACAAGTCGAATCAAAAGCTATATTTGGTATGGTTGGAAAGCTTATTCAACATCCTACAACTTTCATGCAGATTTGGTGATCCAAAAATGACTTTAAATGGGGTTAATTGCAGGAGATAGATAAAGAGTGGTAGAGAACCTCGAATTTTGCATTGTCTGTGTTTGGGGCAATTCTGGACGAATTGGTTGAGAATCTCATTTTTTCATTTCTTTAGGTAAGTTGTAGAGTGTTTAAAAATGAAGAGTTTTATGTGTATTTCATTAATTTTTGTTAAGTTTTGAGGATGTTATGGGTGTTGGAAGTTAGGATATCGAATCTGGAAAATCTGGAAAGTGGGATATAATGTGATTCTTAATCTAATTGTTTAGAAATTCATGAGCATGGAAGGACAAAAGCTATCTATGATTCTAATGCTCGGTTTTGGTTGTTGACAGGCCAAGAGGAAATAGGCCGAGTCTACAAACCGGGGAACTAGATAACACTGTGAGTGACAAAACAAATTTCTAAAATGTTATTAAACATTTGTTCATAATTACATGTTTTACATGTTTTTCTATGATTGATACATGGTTTTTGTGAACGGTTTCAAACATGAGTTTTGAGCTCAAGTTTTCTAATGAGGCTTATATTCGAGCACGTGGCTAATGGCTTTATGAAAATTAGTTGAAACGATATCTTTTAAAGTAAAGCATGTGTTAGCAAATATTGTATAATGATTTAAAGTTTTTCACGAGCAAGCTGAATAAACTTGAGTTTTACAAAAGATAACGATAAACAGGCATGTTTAAATGTTTTCATGTGACTTCGCGGAGATTTCCATTGACTACATGACTGAGATATTGAGCCTTAGGCTATATGGTACCGTGTGCACACATGTTATATTTCAGTTGTCGACATTGAGTGTACTCCGTGACAACGATGTTGTCGTGAGTGCTGGGCGGGCCCCACTACGACAAAGACGATGGGAGTGTTGGGCAGACCCCACTACATCGTAGGACTAGTAAACGTTGGTTGTACTGGGCGTGCCCTACACCAAGTAGATCGGTCATGTTAGTTAAAACATTTGATGTACTTGTTATGCCTTGCTAGATTTTTTATGACGAACTTGGAAGATATTATAGAAAGCCTTATTTATTACACGTTTGTGTTAAATGCTTTGATTTAGCATATTTATACATCTAAAGGTTTATCACATGTTTTGACGTTCGTATTTAGAGTTTTAAATTTAGTCGCTCACTAGGCCTCGTAGCTCATTCTTTTCAAAATGTTTCCTACTTTTCAGGTAGAGATTGAGCTCCCGGTGCCTGATAGACTGCCAACATCTGCTGAAAGTTCCGCATCAAACTCCAGTACGTGGTTGGAGTTGTATTTTGAGTCTGTTCATGTTGAAATGTTTTATAAGGTTTGAATAATATCGTCCTGGAGGTCGTGGTCGTAAAACTCTAGTTGTATAGGTTTTGGTGGTGATATTTATATCAGGTTATTTTACAAACCAAGTGATGTCAGGATTGTATCTCGTGTATGTTGGGAAGGTTTTCGTGGTTTCCTCTGTGTGGTGTTCCATGTTGAATATTCTATATCTAAGATTGGTATGTTTATCGGGTTTAACGTTCAGTATGGTCAACAGGGATCGTTAGAGGAGACGATGTCTGTTAGCTTCACACCGTCTTTCGGGCTAAGACAGCAGGTGGTCCGGGAGGGGGTGTGACAATATGCATATGAGTAAAACTAAGCATTCTCTTATACCACATGATGGAAAAAACAACAGTGAGCATGCAGCAGCAGAAGAAAAGGATTATGTTATACTTTATATGCATCTAAACGATTTAGAAATTAACATGTAACTACTAAACGATAGACCTAAACAAAGAATATAAAGAGTAAACGATGAGCTTACCTTTGTAGTTCTCAAATTCTTCTTCGCTTCAAAAAACTTCTCTACCTGTAGATCACGGGCATAGGACAACTACTATGTTGACCTACTAATCTCAGCACCAAAAACAAAGTTGTGGGACTTGTTTTTGTGAAGTAAATTTTCTAGAGAGAAGGATGGAGGTAGGCATATCGTTTAGATAATTATATGAGAATCATCATCATCTTCTCATTCTGAAATGAGAAGTTTATATAGAAAAATTATATGCAAAATGCATGCAATTTATTTCATATAATCTCAACATCTAATTAATCCATTAACTGTTAATGGAATTAGTGGCTTTTAATTAATTTTAAGCTGCCACATTTCCCACTAACATTTAGTTAATAAAGAAATTAGTCAAAGGGCAATTTGGTCATTTGACCAATTAAGTCAAAGTCAAACTTTGACTTTTCTTAGTCAAAAGTCAACTTTTTGACTTTTTGCTATTTTACCCCGTCTTTACTAATTCTAACCTCCCGAGTATGAATATGCATTCATTTTTTTTAAAATTCATATCATATTTGAATATAAATTCCGGTCAAAGTTTTATTTTTCAAAGTCAAAAGTCAACATGTTGACTTTTACAACTTTGACCGTTTCAAAAATTTCAAAGCTTCTAAATATTAATCTATATTCATATTTATTTAAATCATATTTAAACACAAAGCATTAAAGTTTATATCTACCAACTTATATCTTATATATTTGTCGGTTTCTATCTCTTTTCCTAATTCGAACAATTCGAGTTACTTCAACATATCGTTCTTAGTTGAATCCATATGAGCTTGTAGGGGAACCTAATATACCTATAGATCATGGGCTCCAACGATTTGAGATTAACTGGCTAAACTCTTTTAGACCAAGCTTAATCAACATTCGTTAACTAAAAAGTCATTCCACTAAAGACTCTTAGTTGCACTCCCCTCACTATAGATATATTTTTGTTTCACCTGATATAACCATGATGAGTAAGTTGATCCTTCATAGATTGTTCGTAATCTTGGTTGGGTCAAAATACCCTTTTAGCCCCAAGATTACATCTTGCTGCTTAAGACCCACTGATCCACTATTGAACAATTGGTTTAAGGTCTAACCTATAAACCTGAGTCCTTCTCGGGCCAATGAAAGGTGGGGCCCTTTGTTCAAGACTTGGATTCAGTCCTTAAGAGAACAACCTATCTACTATCTCAGAAGTGGGTAGGAGTGAATTTCGTCTTGCACCCTATGTCTCTAGCTATCCACTCGGTCTTATCCCTGAAATGGGAGGCTTATTGGGCCAACGATGAGTAGTTGCCCTCACCTATGCAGATCTAAGGATACTACCGAATGAACAAAAGTTCATAGTTAGCTCAGGATTAAGATCAAGTTACCTAGGCTATTATAAATAAAATAGTCAGTCTTATGCAAACCATTTACGTAGGACGTCCCCACTCCCATGTCTTTACATGAACGATTCAGGATTACATCGTTTGTACTAACTATGGAGCAGGCCGCATCCATAGTGGTTTTCAAGAATAAAGTGCCCAACCTTATTCATACACTATAAACTATTTGGGCTATTAACCCGAACTTAATTCATATTTATGTTTCTACATAAAGTTCATGTGTATTGACAAACTTAGTAAAATAGCCTCGGGACCTTAATTTATTGGTTTTCAGATTATAGAATTCAATAATAAATTTTATTAAATCTAACAAAGTACGAGTTTTAGGAAATAAATTCCAACAGGAATCAACAGAACATTGAAGGTGTGTTGTGTGAATCAATTTCTGCCAAGGATGAAGCTTTGCTTGCAATTCCCTTGTCTTTCTTCAACAAAACTTCTTCAACTTCTTCTTCTTCCTTCCTCAACCTCCTTCCCTTTGAAATTCCTCTGAAAGTTGGTGCATAAATGGTGAAGAAAGTGGTGGAAATGGATGAAGAAAACCTTAGCGGTGGAGGGAAGAGAAGAAGAAAAGTAAAATGAAAATTTTCTTCTTCTTTTCCTTCCTTTTATCCTTTCTTTTTTTTTTCTTTATTTTACTTGATAAAAACATTGTGTGTGTGTGTGTGTGTGTGTGTGTGTGTGTGTGTGTGTGTGTACTTAATTTCCATTTTTCTTTTATTCATTTCACATAAAAAAATAAAATAAAATAAAATAAAATAGACCAAGAAAATATCAAGTTTACAACTTACCTTAACCTTACAAATTTTCATCCTCGAAATAGAATGTCTTTAACTGAAAAGTATCGGGTATCTCTTTTTCATCTGATCTTCATGTTTCCAAGTTGCCTCCTCCACTCCGTGATGTCTCCACAAAACTTTTATGAGTGGAATCGTCTTGTTTCTCAAAACTTGTTCCTTTTGGTCGAGAATCTGAACTGATTCTTCAACATAACTCAAATCTTCTTTCAATTCAACTGGTTTCTCCTACAACACATGTGATGGATCTGGTATAAATTTCCTTAACATGGATATATGAAAAACATCATGTATTCGTGCAAGTTCTAAAGGCAACTCAAGTCTATACGCTGCAAATCCCACTCGTTCCGTTATTTGATACAATCCAATATATCTATGACTTAACTTACCTTTCCTTCTGAAATGTATAACACCCCGCTATGGATATAACTTCAAGAAAACTTGATCTCCAACTTGGAATTCTAAGTTTCTTCATCACTTATCCGCATAACTTTTCTGCCGATCTTGGGCTATCTTCAAGTTTTCTCTGATTAACTTAATATTGTTTGTCATAATCTGAACCAACTCAGGACCTACTAACTTCCACTCTCCTACTTCATTCCAGCACACAGAAGTTCTACATGGTCTGCCGTATATGGTGTCATACCGATATTAGACTGATAGGTATTATTATAAGCAAACTCCATAAGTGGCAAGTGGGTATCCCAACTTTCTTTAAGTTGAAGGACACATGCTCTCAACATATCCTCTAAAGTTTGGATCGTCCTCTCAGACTGACCATCTATTTGGGGATGAAATGATGTACTAAACTTTAGCCTTATCCCCATTGCTTTCTGGAAACTAGGCCAAAATTTAGAAGTAAACCTCGGATCCCTATCTGAAACTATGGACACTGGTACTCCATACTGACTCACAATCTTATTGACATATAATCTAGCTAGCTGGTCTAACGTAGATGTCGCTTTAATCGGTACACATAGTAATATACCATCATGTCCACTAGATGTACGAGGTAATCCAAACAGGAAATCCATAGTAATATGCTTCTATTTCCACTCTGGCACTGGCAAAGGATTAAAAAATCCTCCTGGCCTCTGTCTAACTGGTTTAACCTGTTGACAAATCAAACATCTATCAACATATTCAGCTATCTCTTGCTTCATTTCAGGCCACTAATAAGTCTTCTTTAATGTTTTGTACATCTTGGTGCTACCTGAATACATAGCGTAAGCTGAACTGTGAGCTTCTTCTAGAATAGCATTCTTAAGCTCACTGATATTCGGAACACATAATCATCCTTGTTTAACAATGGCTCCATCTTTTCTCAGTTCAAACTCTAGCTCTAAGCCTTTCTTGGATTTCCCAAGCTTCTTCTGTAAATAACTATCCTCTGACTATCTTCTTACAATCTCCGCTACTAGAGAAGACCAAACCTGAAATTGAGCTAAGAGACTTCCTGAATCCTCTACAGTTACTACTACCTTGGAAACTCTTAACTCACTTAACAAAGCTACTCGAATTCCACACAAGGCACTCTTCGAAAGTCTTGACTTCCTACTTAATGCATCCACTACTACGTTAGCCTTACCTCGATGGTACTCTATAGTACAATCGTAATATTTAATCAATTCTAGCCATCGCCTTTGTCTCAGATTTAGCTCTTTCTAATCAAAAATATACTTCAGGCTCTTATGATCTGTGAAAATATGACACTTTTCCCCGAACAAACAGTGTCTCCAGATTCTTAATGCTAAAGCAACTGCCTTGAAGCATAAGATATTACATTCCCATCTTGCATAAGTACACAACCTAATCCTAGCCTTTAAGCATCATAATAAATCACATAGTGCTTCCCTGTTACAGGAAGTGCCAGAATAGGTGTTGTGACTAGTCTTTTCTTCAATTCTTGAAAGCTTTACTTCTGACCACTCAAACTTACCATTCTTCCTTGTCAAAGCGGTTAAGGGGAATGCCAATCATGAGAAATCTTCAATAAAACGCATATAGTATCCTACCAAACCCAGGAAACTATGTACTTCTGTGGCACTAGTTAGTCTTTCCCAATTGACAACCGCTTCCACTTTTTGTGGATCGACACTAACTCCTTTTTCTGAAACTACATGTCCCAAGAATACTACTTGTTCCAACCAGAACTCACATTTGCTGAACTTAGCGTACAACTGTTTATCACGTAGAGTCTGTAGAACAAGCCTCAGATATTTCTCATGGGCTTCTTTGTTAACCGAGTAAACTAATATATCATCAATGAATACGATCACAAACTGATCTAAATATTGATGGAAGATCCTGTTCATGAGATCCATGAAAACCGCTAGCACATTCGAAACTCATAATGCCCATACCTCGTTCTGAATGTTGTCTTAGCAATATCTGATTCTCTAACCTTCAACTGGTGGTATCCTGACCTTAAGTCAATCTTAGAAAACAATGCTGCTCCCCTTCGTTGATCAAATAAGTCATCGATGCGTGGTAAAGGATACTTGTCACGTATTATAACCTTGTTTAACTGTCTACAGTCAATACATAATTTGAGGGTACCATCTTTCTTTTTCATAAATAGCACTGGTGCTCCCCAAGGCGATACACTAGGCCTGATGTATCCCTTGTCAACCAGTTCTTGTAACTGCATCTTCAATTCTTTAAGCTTGCTTGGAGCCATTCTATACGGTGCTGTTCCTGGTAACAATTCAATGGTGAACTCAATCTCTCTATCAGGTGGCAAACCTGACAGATCATCTAGAAATACATCAAGAAACTCTTTCACCACAGGAACATCTTCTGGCTTCAGCTTTTCTCTCTACACTACTATGATGTGTGCAAGAAATGTTGTGCAACCTTTCCTCAGTGATTTCTCAGCTTTCAAAACTGAGATTAAACTTCTAGAAACGATCTTCCTCATACCTGTAAAAACTACTTCAGCCAAGCCTGGTTTTTTGAAAACCACTTCCTTCTTATGGCAATCCATAGATGCATAGTGAGCAAATAAGAAATCCATTCCAAAATTACATCTAACCTCTGTAACTCTAGTGGTATCAAGTCCACTAGCACACTGATACCTTCTACTAAAACATCACAATTACGTAACACCTCATTGACAAGTAAAACGTCACCAACTGGAGTGTATATAGCTAACTCCTCAGGTAAAAGGCTCTAGCATCCTATTCAGTTTAGTCAGAAATATACTAGAAACAAAGGAATGCGTAGCACATGAATTAAATAAAATATCTCCAGGTACACTACAAATAAGAATCGTACCAGTAATAACTCTGGTACATCCTCCGCTTCTTGTTGAGTCATAGCATAGACCTTTCCATGTTGCCTAGGTCTTCCAACAACTCTCTTTTACCTTGCACCACTTGTGCTCTCTGTTGGAAGCACTGAAACTCTCGATTGCTCAACTGTCTAGGACTCAACTCCCTGATCTCTTTGAACTTTCATGTTCAACTACGGGTAATCTTTCTTGAAATGTCCTGATTGTCCACACTGGTAACACACACCAGCACCCACTAAACACTGACCTCGATGGTTCTTACTACAACTCGTGCATGGGGTTCGCCTGACAGTACTAGCAACGGACTCCTGACCTAGCTACGATCTTACTGTTGATCTAGTGGGTTGACTAGGTATTCTTTGGCTCTGTCTCTGAACAACAATACCATAACTCACGTTCCTCGATACTTGGCCTCTAGACCGACTCTTAAAGTCATGACGGCTTGAAATATTTATCCCAGGTGTGAACCTCCGCTGCTCACGGCCTTTAAATCCACTAGCTGTTGAAGTCCCACGACTAAGCTCCACTGCTGATTTCTCTTCTGTTATACTCTGCTCAACACGAAGGACAGTCTCCACTAACTGAGAAATATTCATCCACTAAGCAATGGCTGTAACAAGGGTACGTATTTCAAAACGTAACCCTCTTTCAAATCTTCAGCACTTGTCACTCTCAGAAGCCACGATAACGTCAATATACCGTGAAAGCTCGGTATACTTTCTCTCATACTCAGCCACAGAAAGTGATCCTTGTTTCAACCCCAGAAACTCATCCCTCTTGGCTTCGCAGTATGTGCTGGGATAATACTTATCTTCGGATATGCCTCTAAAAGTCTGCAAGTTTAAAGCACGTGCATTACTACACATAGCTAAAATAGATTTCCACCATCATTCAGCCTCCTTTTGCAACGAAAATGTAGCCAATCTAACCTTTCACTCATCAAGACAATTCATCACATCAAAACACTTTTGGAGCATATTCAACCAGTTCTCTGCATCAGTTGGATCGGTGGAACCCTCAAACAATGTAGCTTAGATCGAAAGATGGCGTGAAGCCAACAGACAACGCTTTTCTTTACCTGTATCTGTTGACTATGCTTAAAACTTTAATATGATGAACTTGCCAATCTAGTATATAAACTATTTTATACATGCACACAACGCAACGAATCCTAGACTAATCATATACATGCATGAAATGTATCTCGGAAGTAACTAATTTCACAAGTAAACCTAGAGACACCTTAACCAAAATATAACCACAGCTCCTAAAGCTTACACAAACTGTGGAGTATTTATAACATACAAGGGTGTATATGCATCATAACACAACAGACTTTATGACCCACTTGAAACACGTACTAGCAATCGATAACGTAGCTTCAGCAAACTAAGGCAGTCTATCAGGCACCGGGAACTCAATCTTTATTTGGAAAGTGTATAAAACATTTTGGAAGGGTAAGCTATAAAGCTCAGTGAGTGACTCAGTTTAAAACTAGAAATTTAAAAGTAAGAGCACGTGAAAGCTTACACTTATAAATCTGTTTATACAAGTTGTAAACATAAACGTATAATAGTAAGAATAACTTCCTTAAATACTCACATATATACGTCATTGAAATCTAGCAAGGCCTATCAAGTATATCAAAACATTTTAACTAACATGACAAATCTACATTGTGTAGGGTACACCTAGTACAACAACGTTTACAAGTACTACGATGTAGTGGGTCCCACCCAACACTCCCATCGTTTTTGTTGTAATGGGGCCCGCCCAGTACTCATGACAGTATCGTTGTTACGAAGTACACTCAACGTCAACAACGAAATCTAACCTGTGTGCACACGGTACCATATAGTCTCGGGCTCAACACCTCAGTCAAGTAGTTAATAGAAACATCAGAAAAATCGAATGAAAACATTAAAACATGCCTGCTATCCTTTTCTTTCGTAAAGCTTAAACTTACTTAGATTATTCGTGAAAAGCTATAGTTGTAAACCCGATATTTTCTTGGTTTAATTTCTTTAAATGTGGAAAAAAAAAGAAAGGATAAAAAGAAAAAAAAAAGAAAATTTCATTTTTTCTTTTCTTCTTCTTCTTCCCTTCCCTTCACCGCCAAGCATTTTGAAGAAAAATTCTCATCCAACTTCCATTCTTTTCCTTCTTCAATTTGCAAAGAACATTTAAGAGAGAGTTTGGAAGAAGAAGAGGAATTTTACTAGAATTTTGAGGTTGAAGAAGAGGAGGAGAACTCAAGCAAAGTGTATCCATGGCTGAATTTTGGTTCATTCTGCACATCACTGGTTTTTAATTCGGTTTGAACTCTTCAAAAGGAATTAAGAGGTGAGGTTCACATTTACTGAAAGTCAACGCATTTTCAAACAAACTTTATGAAGAAAGTTGGAGCAAAATCGGATATTCATTGGGTGCTTTTTGATGAAGAAAACAGGGCAGTTGGTTTTCACTCGAAATCAGGAGGTATCTGGTTTTTCTTGTATTTTAGAGTGTACCGGTAGAGTTAGGATCTCTATTTGGTATGGTTGGAACACTTATTCAATTTACTACAACTTACATGAAGAAATCATGAACCAAAAACGACTAAGAATCAGTTAAATTATAGGGACAAGTTAAAGAGGTCGTGTGCGCGCGATTCTGGAAGTGGTTATGTTTCGAGAGTTATCTGAGTTTATTCACGGGGAATCAGATTTACATGTCTTGATGTAAGTTTTAGAGGATCTGAAAATGAAGATTTGGATATAAAGAACACTCATTTTGGTTAAGTATTGAGAAAGTTATAGTCATTTGAAGTTTATGTTAGAAATCTGGAAATTTTAGAGAGTTGTTGAAATAGGATTTTATTTCTTAAGCTTTGTTTTCGTGAGCGTCATCTTTGGTGCGACATGTTACGTATATCTTTAGAAAACCAGAATGTTTAGAGTTTCAATACTCGGTTGGGTTGTTGGCAGGCCGAGAAGAATTAAATCGAGCTTATAGACCAAGGATCTAACCCAAGACGTTGAGTGACAAAACCAACTTTGAAATATTTTCCATAACTATTATTATGACTGAATGCGATAAATGTTTATTTACGAAGCCATGAAAGGTATTTGAATTTCATGACTATTTTCAAGTATACATTTGGAGACTAGATTTCTTAAAGAAATTTATGCTAGCACGTGGATATTAAATGTTTGGAAAGTATTTAAACCGCAATGTTTTAAGCAAAGCATGAATTATTAAGAAGTTTTGTTTTAAGAACTACAGTTTTCCACGAAAGAGATGAGTAAAGTTCGAGCTTTGCGTAAAATTTATAAGCAGGCATCTTTTAATATTTTTAGATGATTTATGAAATTTTCATTAACTACATGACTGAGATCTTGAGCCTGAGGCTAGAGATTATCGTGTGCACACTGGTTAGATTTCGTTGTGGACTAGTTTTTCGATGTGTAAATCCGACCTATTTCCTCTTGGCCTGTCAAACAACCAGAACCGAGTATTAGAAACCTAAATATTACGATCTTCAAATTTTATGTTTAACATGGCTCACTAAGGATAATGCTAAAGAAGTCCATCTTTAAAACAATAATCCATACTTAACACATTTCTCGGAATTTTCCACATTCACAGCATGAAATTCAAATGATCATAAATCATCCAATAATTAACCAAAATGCGATTTATTTATATAAAACTCTTTATTTTGAGGTCCTCTAAAACTTACCTCAAGACATATAAATCCGATTCCCTGTGAATAAACTCAGATAACCTTCGAAACATAACAACTTCAATAATCGCGCGCACACGACCCCTTTAACTTCCTACAATTTAATTTTTAGTCATTTGTGATTTACGATTTCTTCATGAAAGTTGTAGTAAATTGAATAAGCTTTCTAATCATACCAAATAGAGATCCTAAATCCACCAGCACTCTCAGCAAAACAAGAAAAACCAGAGACCTTCTGAAATCGCATGAAAACCAGCTGCCCTATTTTCTTCATAAAAAATCACCTAATGAACATCTGAATTTGCTCAAACTTTCTTCTTAAAATTTGTTTGAAAATAAATTAGCTTTCAGTAAATGTAAACCTCACCTCTTAATTCTTTTTTTGTAGCTCGGAATCAATAGAAAATTAAAGGTGTGCTGTGTGAATCAATTTCTGCCAAGGATGAAGCTTTGCTTTCAATTCCCTTGTCTTTCTTCAACAAAACTTCTTCTTCCTTCCTCAGCCTCCTTCTCTTTGATGGAGAAAACCTTGGCGGTGGAGGGAATAGAAGAAGAAAAGTAAATGAATATTTTCTTCTTCTTTTCCTTCTTTTTATCCTTTCTTTTTTTTTTCTTTATTTTACTTAATAAAAACATTAAATATATATAATATGTATATGTATATATATATATATATATACATATACTTAAATTCCATTTTTCTTTTATTCATTTCACATAAATAAAATAAAATAAAATAGACCAAGAAAATATTAGGTTTACATCTAATGTTCAATTCAACCAAATCTAATCGACTTTTTACTCCATCTTTCATTTTATCGGGAATATCAAGCAACGTGCCAATGAGATTTGCACACACATTCTTTTCAATGTGCATCACGTCTAAACAATGTCGCACATCAAGGTACTTCCAATATTCTAACTAAAAAAATAGATTTTTTTCTTCCAATTAGATCCTGAAAAATTCATTTTACTGCTCTTTTCGTTGATAGTTCTCTTACCAAAGGAGTGTTCGTACTTACTTGTTTGTACAAGAATTTCTCCCTACAAGATTGGCATGCATGATATCCATTGATCGTACTACCACACAAGCTCCCATACGCAGGAAAATCATTAATGGTCCATAATAAAATAGCTTTTAATCTGAAACATTGATCTTGATATGCATCGTAACATTCCACCCCATCATGCCAAAGTTTTTTCAAATCATCAACTAACGGAGCTAAATAAACATCTATTTCATTTCCCGATTGTTTGGGATCAGATATGAGTGCGGTCAACATAAAAGAAAATTTCTTCATACACAACCATAGAGGTAGGTTGTATGTCACTAACATCACTGGCCAACAACCTATATCTATTTGTAAGATCTCCATGCGGATTCACCCCATCTATGGAAATAGCAAGATGTAGATTTCTAGGTTCCGACCAAAACTCTGGCCACAAATTATCTATTTTTTTCACGATAATACATCTTTTGGATGTTGTAATAAATCATTCACTTCTTTTTTCTGGCATGCCACATCAATAATCTTGATGTTTCTTTGCTTCAAAACATACTTTCACTGGAACATTCTTAACCTCTTTTAAATTTTTAGGAATTTTCCATCTTGACATACCACAAAAAGGGCATACATTTGCATCAGCAGTTCTTTCATAGACAAGCAACTATCATTCCAACAAGCATGAATCTTCTCGTACTTCATTTCAAGAGTACATAAAATCTTTTTTGCTTCAAAAGTAGAAGTAGGGCATTCATTGGGAGTAGGTAAGATGTCACAAATTAATTGTAACAACTCTGTGAAACTCTTATTACTCCATCCAAATTTAGCTTTCAAATTATATAACTTTATCAACGTAGATATTTTGGTAAAATTCGTACAATTAGGATATAATGGTTTCTTGGCATCATCTACTAGTTCTTCAAAATTTTCTGACTTGTCATTAAAATAATTATGCGCAGCCTCAAACGTTCCAATTGGGTCATCAACATCGTCCTCTTCAATTTCTTCTCTTGCACTACTAAAGACATTTTCATTGTTTCTCTTTATTGGTAGTGATTCACCATGAAAAATCCATTCTTGATAACTCTGATTGATGTCGTTAAAAAACAAGTGATCTTTAATTGTATTCACGTTTAAAGTTTTTGCATTCACGCACTTTAAACAAGGACAGACCACGACATTCGACGTCTTTGAATGTTCCAACCCATTTTTAATAAACATCTCAACCCCAAAAGCATACTCAGTTGACATTCTATTCTTTTTCATCCACGACTTATCCATATAATATAAGATGGAATTTAATCAAAAAAAAGTCGAGAAAACAATGAAATTAAGTAAACTTAAACTCTTACCCACATTCCAAAAACTAACAAGTTCTATATAACCTAAACCAAAAAGTTTTATATTATACACTCAAACAACTACAAAACTCGCAATTGTATCATTAAATCAGCTAACAAGCAAATCTCAAATTAAAACCACCCACAAAGACAAAACACAAGCTCATCCCGAGTCATGAAGAAGAGTTCGTGAGTTGGAATCATGATACTTGCTCATTGAACTTATGGTAAAGTTCTGATCGAAGTCTCGCTACCTATAAACATTATATCATAACCATAAGCTAGCTTTACCCTTCTTCTTCGTCTTCTACTTTTTTAAAATTCAATTTGTTTTTATTAATTATTTTGTATTTGTTAAATGTATAATTCTTGAGACCCCTATTTCTGTTCATTTAGGCTTTAGATTGTAATTAATGTTAAATTCACCATACTTTTGTTACATAATTTGATGGATCTTGGCTCTTGATTCAGGCTTAGATTGAAGGTTTTGTTCTACTTATTATGTTTCTTGATTCTATTTCTAACTAAAAAAATTATGCTTAACTTCTATTAATTAAAGCCTGCATGGGAGAAGAATGATAAATTTGCTTCTTTTATACGTTTAGTTTTTTATTGAACTTCATTCAAAGTGCAATAAGTCAAGCATTTATATAGAATAGTAAGGGAAGAAAAATAGTATATGAAAGAAAACTCAACTATGGGATCGATATAATATAATGCATAGAGTCCGAGACAATATATATAAGAACTTCACGAAACCACACCCCACCACCACTAGCCATGCACACATGATAATAAATCCCTAAAAACACTAAAAAACACTACACAAAACCAATGAATTCTATCCAATGAATTAGGAAACAGAACCTAAAAACACTAAAAAAATACTTTATAACAAATATGAACATTACACAAAACCAAAAGAAAAACTTACATTTAACTTTTTTTGTCTACCAACACGAAAAACACAAAGAAAAATCTTATGATTTTTCTTCCTTGATAGCCAAATAGAAACTTCCCCAAAAACCGCTTCACACTCTAACAGAGGAAAAATCTAAAGGAATTAGACCAAAAACAATTCAATGATGTGAAGAAGAAATTAAAACAAAAAAAAAACATAACAAAAAAATTTGAAGGAATAAAAATAGAAAAAAAAAAGGCTCCATCTTCTAAAACTTATCAAATCAATAAACAATTCAATGAAACAAAACAACTTTGCATCACAAACACAGACATGTGACTTTCCCAAACATATGACGAACTTGTAACGCCCCAAAAATTAAGATAATTTATTGGGCATTATTTTGAATCAATTTAATGAGAATTATTTGATTTAGGTAGGAATTGAAATCAATTAAATATTTCTTAGATGAATATTTAATTAATTAAAGGTTTTGGCATGTGGAGTTGTCGAGTTTTTAGATTAAATGGTAGGTTAAGAGGATTAAGTAAAGTTGTGGATTTTTAGTGTTGTTGAAGTTGAATTTAATTAAATAATTATGGATGTTATTTAATTAAATTGTGGGGTGAAAAGTTTGTTGGAGATTTAATAATTATATGTATATGTGGAAATATATATATATAATTATTATGTTAAAGGAAAAGATAATTATATTTGTTGAAGTATAATTATTTAAGGAAAAGATAATTGTATTTTGGAGAAAGAATATTTAGTAAGGAGAAAAAGTAAAATAATTAAATTTTGGAAAAATACAATTATTTGTAAAAGGATAATTACTTTGGAGAAAGATAAATAATAATTAGTTATTGTGGAAGATAATTAATTATTATGTAGAAAGATAAATATTGATTCTGGAGTGAAATTGTTATGGTTGGGTTAAGATAATTCATGTTGGAAGTTATAAGTGATTTATTGGAAAAGATTTGATTGATTAAAAGAATTGAGGACTTAAGTTAATTTGAGATTTTGGAGGGAATTATCAAACATCTGAAGAAGATAGAACAAAAACAAAGGCTTCTTCTTCTAAAAATTATCAAATCAACAAATAATTCAGTAAGCGGCCTATCATCAGTCACACTGAAATCGGAATGAGAAACCTAACAATATCAAATACAGTACAATAATCATGCTAATTTTGAATTTATACTAGATGGGTGAACAAAATAAATCAATGAAACAACAAAAGGAGAAAACAAAGAAGGAAAAATTAGAGTGAAAATGAAAAATGAGTGGTGGTGCAACCTTACCAATTGGGGAATGAGATAGTTTATGAGACAGACGCAGACGAGTTTAAGAATGTGGGTGCATATGCGTGTGACCTTACCAACAACAGCTGTGATTTCACCAAGAGGTGAGAATGTGAGAGAGAGAGAGAGATGCAGGCGATTTTGTTTAGAAGGTAGGTGCAAAAGTTGTGACTGTTAAAGGTAGGAGCGGCATTAATAGTCTTGGGTGACAATGTGAGAGGGAGACATAGGCGAGTTTGTTTAAAAGGAGGGAAATGTGAGCGAGTTTATTTAGAAGGTGTAGGCGAGCACAATGACAATGGTGGCAACGAGCACAATGGTGGCGGCAAGCACAATGGTGGCAACTATGGTTATTCGGAGAAGAAATAAGCGATGGTTATTCGGAGAAGAAAGGGAAAGAGTGAGCGAAGTGATTGAGAGGAGAAGAACTACTCGCAACCAAATTCAGAAAGAGTAAAGCATGAGAGAGAAAGTGTTATTTTTTTTTACAAAATAAAAGTATTAAAGTTAAAACTAAAATGGAGCTTTGATGTCGGTTTTGAAAGTGCAGACATTCAATGTCAGTTTCCACTGAAATTAAAGCTTCCTCTTTAATGTCGGTAGAAAACCAACATTAAACATCTGCCTTTTCAAAACCAACATTAATGTTCATTTTTCATTTTTCCCAACCGACATTAAAGCTCATATTTCTTCTAGTGAGTTTTGGATGTTTATTAAATTTAAACAGGATTTATGAAATTATTTTATGTTTTGATGGAGTGTCTTCGTAGTAAAGTAAGGACTCAACTTAGTCTGAAATGTTGGGTCGTTACAGTTGGTATCAAAGCCTAAGTTTTAGGTTTTGCAGGCTAACTTATGATGTAAGTCTATGTTTTGTATTCTATGGCTAGAACAATCCTTTGCCACTCGTTAGGTACGCTTTCATGAATTATATGTTTAACTCTATATGTATGACCTTGCCTAAGTTAAACTGCAAAGTGAATTATTGTTTGAGACTAAAGGAGTTGCTGGTGGTTATTAGGAAAATGCCGCCAAGGAGAGGTGCAAGTAGTGGTGGTTGAGGAGGTCATGGAAAAGGAGCGGGACGTGTCCAACCTAAAGGTTAGCCTGTATTACAAACTATCAACCCTGCTGCACCGGTCACTCATACGGACCTCGCTACTATGGAGCAAAGATTCAGAGACTTGTTGCACATGAGCACCGCAGTAGCCTGCCCCGCCAGCTCTTATTCAAGATCCAGTTGAACTTCAAAATGTGCCAGATCAGCTGTCTGTAGAGGCTAAACACTTGAAAGACTTCAGGAAGTACAATTCTAAGATATTCGACGAATCCTTGAAGGGCTCCACCAAGGCTCAGATGCGGTTGTCTTCTGTGGAGACCATATTTTGGTATATTAAGTGTCCTAATAACTACAAGTTTCAGTGTGTCATATTCATTTTAACAGACAGAGGCACCACCTGGTGGGAGACAATAGAGAGGATGTTAGGGGGTGACGAAAATCAGATCACCTAGGAGCAGTTCAAGGAGAATTTCTATGCAAAATTCTTCTCTGCCAGTCTGAGAGATGCCAAGCGGTAAGAATTTCTAAACCTGCAGCAAGGTGATAGGATTGTGGAGTAGTATGATGCAGAATTTGACATGTTGTCTCGCTTTGCTCCTGAGATGGTAGTGACTAAGGCTGCTAGGGTCGACAAGCTTGTTAGAGGTCTCAAGTTAGATCTCTAAGGTCTTGTTCGAGCCTTCAAGCTAACCACTTACGCTGATGGACTACGCCTAAAAGTGGATATCAGTTTACAGGAGAGGGCTAATCCATCCAAGATTGCAGGGAAAGGGTCGACCTCAAGACAAAAAAGGAAGGCTGAGCAGCAGCCTATTATAGTGTTGTAGAGGAACTTGAGATTAGGTGGCAACCTTCACCATTTTCAGTAGAAACCTTTTGAGGCAGGTAAAGTTGCCAGAGAGAAACCATTATGCAACACTTTTGGGAGGTACCATTTAGAACGTTATTTTTTTGGGACCAAGACTTGCTTCAAGTGTAAGCAGGAGGAGCATACAGTTGACAGATGCCTTATAAGACTTAGTGGGTTTGCACAAAATCTAGGAGCAAGTGCACCACAACAGGGTAAAGTCTTTGCTACTAACAGACCTGAGGCTAAGAGAGCAGGCATGGTAGTAACAGGTACGCTTTCAGTGTTGGGGCATTATGCTTTAGTTCTATTTGGTTTTGGCTCATCTCATTCTTTTATCTCTTCTGTATTTGTAACACATGCACGCCTAGAAGTAGAGCCTCTAGGTTATTTTTTAACAGTGTCTACTCCATCTAGGGAGGTTATGTTGTCAAAAGAAAAAAAATAAAAGCATATCAAATGGAGATAGTGAATAATGTAATAGATGTAACATTGCTAGTCCTTGATATGCGTGATTTTGATGTAATTCTATGCATGGATTGGTTAGCTACTAATCATGCTAGTATAGATTGTTCTCGTAAGGAGGTAGTGTTTAATCCTTCTACAAGGGCCAGTTTTAAGTTTAAAGGGGTAGGAATAGTAGGGTTACCTAAGGTGATCTCAGCTATGAATGCCAGCAAGCTACTTAACTAGGGTACTTGGAGTATCTTTGCCAGTGTGGTGGATACTAGAGAGGCTGACGTTTTTTTTGTTGTTCGAACCTGTGGTGAGAGATTATCCAGATGTTTTTCCTGAACAACTTCTAGGATTACCTCCTCACAGGGAGATTGATTTTGCTATTAAGCTGGAACCTAATATTGTTCCTATATTTAGAGCTCCATACAGAATGGCCCCAACAGAGTTGAAAGAGTTGAAAATGCAGTTGCAGGAGTTACTTGACAAAGGCTTCATTCGACCGAGTGTGTCACCATAGGGTGCACTGGTTTTGTTTCTTAAGAAGAAAGATAGATCGATGCGCTTGTGCATTGACTACAGAGAGTTGAATAAGGTAACTGTTAAGAACAAGTATCCTTTGCCCAGGATTTATGATTTGTTTGACCAGTTGCAGGGAGCCACAGTGTTCTCTAAGATCGATCTTTGATTAGGATACCATCAGTTGAGGATTAAGGACAGTGATATACCGAAGACAACGTTTCGTTCGAGATATGGGCATTATGAGTTTATTGTGATGTCCTTTGTATTAACAAATGTTCCTGCAGTGTTTATGGATTTGATGAACAAAGTGTTTATGGATTTTTTAGACACTTTTGTGATTGTATTCATTGATGATATCTTGGTGTATTTCAAGACAGAGACAGAGCATGCGGAGCATTTATGTGTGGTTTTAGAGACCCTTCGAGCCCATAAATTATTTATAAAGTTTTCGAAATGTGATTTTTAGCAGGCTATTACCGATCGTTTGTAGAGTACTCTTCTCATATATCTACTCCCCTAACTGAGTTGACCAAGAAATGAGCTCCAATTGTTTGGAGCAAGGCCTGTGAGAGTAGTTTTCATAACCTTAAACAGAAGCTCGTTACTGAATCGATTATTACTGTACTTGATGGCTCAAGGAGTTTTGTGATTTACATTGATGCTTCTAAGAAAGGTTTGGGTTGTGTTCTAATGCAGCAAGGTAAGGTAGTCGCTTATGCTTCTCGTCAGTTGAAGAGTCATGAGTAAAACTAACCTACAAATGATTTAGAGTTGGCAACAGTAGTTTTAGCGTTAAAGATATAAAGGCGTTATTTCTATGGTGAGAAGATACAGATCTCACTGACCATAAGAGCTTGAAATACTTCTTCACTCAGAAGGGTTTGAATATGAGACAGCGAAGAAGGCTTGAGTTAGTAAAGGATTATAATTATGAGATATTGTATCATCCAGGTAAGATCAATGTGGTAGCTGATGCTCTTAGTAGAAATGTATCACATTCAGCAGCACTCATTACCAAACAGGCCCCTTTGCATTGTAACTTGGAGAGAGCTAAGGTTCTAATATCAGTAGGGGCAGTCACCTCATAGTTAGCTCAGTTTTTAGTGCAACCAACTTTGAGACAGAAGATTATTATTGCTTAGCGCAATGATCCTTACATAGTTGAGAAGCATCGTCTAGTTGAAACAGGGCAAGCTGATTAGTTCTCCATATCCTCTGATGATGGGCTTTTGTTTGAGAGGTGTTTGTGTGTGCCAGACCATGCAGTTAAGACAGAATCATTGATTGAGGCTCATAGTTCCCCATTTTCCATGCACCCAGGTAGTACAAAAATGTATCAGGATCTGAAACGAGTTTATTGGTTGCGTAATATGAAGAGAGAGTTAGTAGAATTTGTCAGTAAAGGCTTGATGTGCCAGTAGGGTAAAGCACCAAGATAGAAACCAACAAGTTTACTACAACCTTTGAGTGTGCCAGAATATAAGTGGGAGAATGTGTCTATGGATTTCATTACAGGATTACCTATAACCCTAAAGGGTTGCACTGTGATTTGGGTTGTTGTTGATAGGCTTATGAAATAAGCACACTTCATCCTAGGAAAATCCACTTATACTGCTAGTAAGTGGGCAAAGTTATACTTGATTGAGATTAGAGACTGCATAGGGTGCCAGTATCGATTATTTCTAATAATGATGCCTGTTTCACTTCCATGTTCTAGAAGGGACTTTAGGCTGCCATGGGCACGAGGTTAGATTTTAGTATAACTTTTAATCTACAGAGTGATGGTCAAATTGAGTATTTGAACCAAATTTTAGAGGATATTTTATGAGCTTGTGCATTAGAGTTTCCAAGTAGTTAGGATTATCACTTGCATTTGATGGAGTTTACATATAACAAAAGTTTTTAGCTACCATTGGCATGGCACCATTTGAGGCTCTGTATGGAAAATGTTGCAGATTCCCTGTTTGTTGGGATGAGGTTGGTGAACAGAGATTGATGGGTCTTGAGTTAGTCCAGTCTACTAATGAGACAATACATAAAATTAGAGAACGTATACAAGCAGCTCAGAGTAGACAAAAACGTTATGCTGATGTGAGACAAAAAGATCTTGAGTTTGATGTGGGAGATAAAGTGTTCTTGAAAGTAGCACCTATGAAAGGTGTTTTACGATTTGAAAAGAAAGGAAAGTTGAGTCTTCGTTTTGTTGGATCGTTCGACCTGTGGCATATCGTTTGGCATTGCCACCATCACTCGCTGCTATTCATGATGTGTTCCATATTTCGATGTTGAGAAAGTATGTGTCAGATCCATCTCATGTGGTGGATTACGAGCCACTGAAAATTGATGAGAATTTGAGTTATGCAGAACAACCAGTTGAGATTCTTGCTAGAGAAGCAAAGATCCTGCGTAACAGAGAAATTGCTTTAGTCAAAGTTTTATGGCGAAATCACAAAGTTAAAGAGGCTACGAGGGAAAGAGAAGATGACATAAGAGCTTGTTACCCAGAGTTGTTCGAGGATTAGAACTTTCGAGGCCAAAAGTTCCTTAAGGAGGGAAGAATGTAACGCCCCAAAGTTTTGAGCTATGTTCTCAACATAGCTACATTATGTTATTGATAATTTAATTTTTGGGTGCTAAGTTATTTATGTTTAAAGAGAAAAAGAAAAGAAAAAGGAGAATATAATTTTTATAATAATATAAAATAATATACTTATATTATATTGTATTATATTATTTTTTTATTTGGAAAATTTTCATAAATGTAACAAAACACCAAACTATTTACGACCCGTGTAACAAAGTCCATGAAGTTAGCCATTTTTTAAATATTCCAAATTTTTCCTTCCATCTTTCTTCTCCTTCTCGCTGCAATTTTTTTTATCGTCTTCCTCATTTTTTTCGCTGCGATTTTTTTCCATATCTTTCTTTTTTTCCTCTTCTTTTTTACGTCATTTAAATTTGGGTAACCAAATCTAAATGACCGTGTACAAAAAATAGTAAAATCTAAAAGACCGTGTATAAAGAATCTTCTTTTCCTCTTCTTTTTTTACGTCGTTTAAATTTGAGTAATCAATCTAAATGACATGTACAAAAAAAATAGCAAAATCTAAAAGATTGTTATAAAGAATCTTGAAAAAAATCATTTAGATTGCAGTAGCCAAATGTAAATGATCGTGTAAAAAGAGTAAACGATCATGTAAAAAAATAAATCATCGTGTAGACAAATCTAAACGATTGTGTACCAAAAGAATTAAAAAAACTGTTTAGCCAAATCTAAACGATCGTGTACCAAATTTGAAGCTAAATCTAAACGATCATGTACCAAATTTTGAAAAATAAAATCGTTTAGATTTGGTTCCAAATCTAAACAATCGTGTAACCAAATTTAAACGTAACTAAATTAAACGATCGTGTAAGAAAATTAAATGATAGAATTGAAAAATATAAATTGTAGCCAAATCTAAACGACCAAATCTAAACGATCGTGTACCAAACAATAACCAAATCTAAACAATCGTGCACCAAATATATTACACGTGCATTGTTGACGGCGTGGTTGACAGGACATTTTTGGTATTTACCATGGATAGCCTATGAGCTTTTTTCGTTTTCGGAATTGTTCTATACAGTGTAAATATTTTGCCGTTTTTTTATATTTTTAAAAGAACCCCTTTTTATTTTAAACCCTCATGCGTGCATGCCTGGCCCCCCTACTCTCAATCTTCTTCTTTTTCTCCATTCGTTGCCCCACTCTCTTCTCCGTCCAGCCACCAATCACCCCTGCCTTTAGCCAAGCGTCAGTCGCCGCCCATTCCTCCAACCACAAAGCCTAATCGAGCATTAGGTCCCTCGTTCGGTCATTTTTGCCCAAGCCTAATGCCAACGTCGTGTCTCCTGGCGAATCAGCTGCTCGTCGTCATGGTTCCTCATCCGCGTTATCGCTTCTTCTTCCCCGTGCGCCATTCGACGAAGCCCATATTCATAGCCCTCATTCGCTGCTCAAATCTACAGTGAACGGTCGATTATAACCCCAAGTTTCACGTAGATCCATTCTCTGTTCCAGCGTCACTTTAATCTAAGCGGTGTGCACGAGTTTTTTTTCTAACTGTTTTGACTACCTTGTGTTTACGCGTCCTTTCTGCCTTGATGTTAGTTTTGTGGTAAGGATGTAAGTTTTGTGAATTTAGGTAGTCGTTTTAAGAGTAAATTTCAAATTAGTTGTTGGGTTTAAATTGTGGATTCTGGAAGGTGCTGGACTCAAGTTCGTGGATTATACAACAGGGTCAGTTAAAGCTAGATTGTCCATCTTACTTGGGTAAGTCGTGGGCGTTGCATTGGAGTGAATTGGAAGGAATTTGATTGTGAAAGCATTTGATTTTCTGTTTATTTATGGTTAGGTTGATTCTTTGCACTTGAATTTGATTAAGGAACGTAGTTTTATTTAATGTAAGGGATTTCTACTCACTACAAGAAATTCCATTTTCAGTGGCGCATAGAAAACGTCACTAAAGGTTGACAACGCGTCGCTAATAGTTTTAGCGACGAAAAGGCCTTCGTCACTAGGACTGTCGCAGATTCCATGTCAGTTAAAGTTTTAGCGACGCAAGCATTCGCGCCGCAAAAGAGAAACTTTTAGTGACGTTTGTGCGTTACTAAAGGCTTACTTTTAGTAACATAATTTGTGTCACTATTTATTTTTTATAGTGACTTTTTGAACATGTCACTAAAGGCGATATTTTAGCGAAAAATTGTATTATTGTTGAAGGTTACGTTGAGACCGTTACAAATAGCTTTTACGACGTATTGAAGTGTGCCACTAAAAAGTCCTAAAATTTTTTTTTATAAAAATCAATGCTTTTGCAACGTTATTGAAAGCTCCAGTAAAAGAATTTTATTACATAAAACAATAATATCTGATTGATTAATTATATAATCCTGTTATAAGATGTCAAACATAATAATTTTAAAAACTTATCACTAAGAAACATGCAATAACACCAACTTCATCACAAGAAATATATATCAAGAAATTTCAATATCTTCATAAATAGTTCTAAGTAATGTCAACATAAGTTATAAGCACTAAGTTACATCTAGTTAGTTTGAAGCTATAACCAAAAAGTTACACCTACAAACCAAAAGTATTGTGCACAATAAAAAATTCCTACTTGGACCAAAAGTATGTGCATAACAAAAAATTATAAGATACGAACCAAACTCTTGTCATATTCATCAAAAGTCCATTGTACGTCAAATATATGCATAAATAAAACTATAGTTAGTTATGTATAACTTTGGCGTAGTATGACTAAAAATTAGTAGATATCACAATATTCGTCACTCATTGACTCATCGCTAGAATTATTTGAATCAAAATCTTCTTCATCAACCAATGCTTCATCGGTTGTGCAGTAATGTCTTCTTGGTCTACAATGATCGAAGGTTCAACATCTTCTCTATTAAAAGTTTGTGAATCGAGGTTATGTTCAACTCTAGGATAACATGTAGATATGGTTTCATCCGATGTTACTTCTATCTCATTACTTTCTATTTCTGGAATATCCCACACATGTCTTGGTTGAATTTGTTGAACTATTTTTCAATCTTGACCAAGTTTGTAATCATCTACGTAGAAGACTTGTGCTACTTGACTTACAAGGATGAAAGACTCATCTTTGTACCATTGGTTATGAGTATTTATTGATGTAAAGCCATCAACTATGTTAATTCTATTCTTCCTCAAACTAGTATCATACCATTCACACTTAAAAAGCACAATTGCCTTCATGCAAATGTATTGTAGCCTTATAATTTCATGTAGTTCGCCATAGAAAAATATTTGTCCTGTTTCATCACCACCGGCACCATTACTCCACTATTCTGAGTGGTCCGACGACTATCACGATCTTTAGTGTTAAATCGAACTCCATTTGCTATACACCCGCTATAAGAGCGAGCGCAATTATTCGGACCACAAGCAAGGTCATACAAATCATTGGATATGAATTTATCATAATGCAACCTTTAGGCCTAATAAAACAGGCAATGTTTAATGTAACAAAAAATTGTATAACGCAAGGTACGACCACAAAAAAAGACATACCTTTGCTTTGAACCAAGTAGAGAATTCTAATTGTTGTCTCTTATACAAATCACCATTTCCATTACTCAACTCAAGGATCCTCATATGCTCCCTATGTTTTGCAAGTTCTTGTAACCTTTTAGTCATATTTAAAATATTAAAAATTAATTTAAGCAAAGCGATATGTACTGGAGATAAGGTTTCACTTCACCACAGTTGTTTAGAATATACCAATGTGATTTCTCTAACTCATCAGGGGTTAGTTGTCGAAATACGACACCACCTAACCACCTTTGTGTTGAGAGAAAATTGATAGACCACAATTGTTGATCTCCTCATCATCAATGTCATCATTATTTCGATCTCCTCTATTAAATCTTGTTTCAATGCCACGTAAATACATAGAACAAAAGTTCAAGGATTCATTTATGGCATAAGCTTCTGCAATTGAACACTCAAGTCGAGCTTTGTTTCTAACATATTACTTCAAATAACACAAACTCCTGAGACAACATGAACGGAATTATATATGTCGGAATCTTACATCATAAAAGTAATAGCAATAAAGAATTCACATACCTTTCGATTGGATACATCCAGCTATATCCAACAAGTCCAACAATTCTTGCTTCCCACGGCAAATGGACAGCTAAATGGACCATCACGTCAAAAAAAGCTGGTGGGAAGATCTTTTCCAACTTACATAAGATGAGTACTATATCATCTTGCATTTTGTCTAGTCTTGATATGCTCAAAGTTGTTTTACATAGAGCATGGAAGAAATTTGACAACTCTGATATAGTAGTAGAAATATCCTTACGTAGATATGGTCAAATGCCGATTGGGAGAAGTCTTTGTAATAAAATATGACAATCATGGCTCTTTAAACCATATATTTTGCCTTCCTTCAAATTAACACAACGAGATATGTTGGATGTAAAACCATTTGGAAACTTCACAGACTTCAAGAATGTACAAAAGTCAACTTTTTCAGCAGCTTTCAACGTGTAGTAAGCATGAGGCTTTACACGTTTATTTCCAATCTCTTGTATGTGAAGCTCCTTTCTTATTTTCAAGTTAGCTAGATCCTCACGAGCTTTAATGGTGTCTTTACACTGAAACTATCGTATGTTTGAATACCATCCACCCAGAACTCATTTAACTCATCTATTAATGGTTGTAAGTAAATATCAATTTCTTTGCCAGGAGACCTTGGACCAGGGATGAGTAAAGATAGAAAAGTGAATGGTGCTTTCATACACTTCCAAGGAGGCAAGTTGCATGGAATGAGTATTACTGGCCACACGTTTTATGATGTGCTCATGTTCCAAATTGATTAAACCCATCAGAAGAAAGTGCTAATCTGACATTTCGAGCGTCTGAAGCAAAACAAGGATATTGTTCATCAAAATGTTCCAACCCTCAGCATCAACAGGATGTCGAAGTATACCTTCAGTTTCACACCTCTTATCTTTGTGCCACCTCATATCCTCTGCGGTATGTTTTGAAAGAAATAATCTTTGCAACCTTGCCTTTAGTGGAAAATATCTTAGCACCTTATGTGAAATTTGTTTCCTCTTTCTATCATTCAACCTATATCTAGACTCTCCACAATGCAGACATTTGTCAAGTGATGCATAATCTTTCCAAAATAAAGCACAATCAACCATTCAGAAAGGCTTCATTTAATAGTTCAAGCAACATATCAAAGGATTTGTCGCTCCAACGATTAAGTACCTTAATGTGCATAAGTTTCATTAAAAAATTAAATGAAGTGAACTTTAGACATCCCATATATAACTCCTCTTCTATTTCAGGAAACATTCCACTTATTTTATCGGACTCATCTTGCTCGTTTGATTCTCTTCTACATTCTTCAAAGATTGGCCCATGTAGATCATCAATCATCTCTACCATCTCATCATCCATAGTATCTCTAACTCCAATGTTTTCTCTAAGGTTTACATTCTCTTCTCTACATTCACCTACATCGGAAAACATTGCATCTAGAAACCTCGAATTAGACCTTAAAAATGGAGAAAGATTAACAGTATCTCTGTGAAATATGCATTGCTTATAAGTCGGGGACATACCATATTTATACAAATGACGTTCTATAACGTCTAATCTATTCCAATTGACATTCAAACAATTTGAACAAGGACATCTTGTTCTTTCCTCTTCGTCTAAATGATTAGTTGCAATTTTGATAAAGTTAGCACCACCATCAAAATATTCACTAGAAGCTCGGTCTTTTAAATTTATCCAACTTCAATCCATCATAAGTACAACACTTAAAGTACCTAAGTTAGAAATCCATGTGTTAGAATTAAAGCCATATGTAAATTGCTTAATAATAAAGTATACAATCACACGTTCGAAAGAACAAAAATTACACTTACAAAGAGAAAGAGCAATCAAAACAACAACTCCCAAAACCTAAAATCAAGATCTTCGTATCAAGTCAATAAAAATTATATTATTGTTGTTCTTTTAACAACAACAATCTAAACTCACAACTTCATTCCTAAAAGTGAAAACACAATAACAAAACAAATATTCAACGAGACATTACTTAAATCTAATTAACAAAACAAATATTCAACAAGACATTACTTAAATCTAAACATTAATCAAGACTATGCAAACACTACAAGGATAAAACCCAATCTTAAAACTAATCAAGAGAATAAATATTCATCAAATCAAAATCCAAATACATTGCCCTAAAAATTTTAAAAATTAAGAATCTCACTGGAATGTCTTCGGTTGTCGTGCATGTGGAGCAGAAGTGTTCAAGGAGGTTCAGGCAGAATCGTCGCAAGAAGCAGCTTTCAGAACCGTTCGAGGTTGATCGCCGTCAGGTAGTTCATCCAGTTGGTCGTCGAAGTGATTTTTGCAGCTGGTCGTCGCGTGGTTCGTGTAGATTCGTTGTTGTGGTTCGTTCGGCCTAGTTCAGCGTGGTCGTAGAAGCTTCGTCGTCGTCATGCAGATTCGTCGTCGACCGCCTCGTTCGTGCAGATGGGTAGTGCCGTGGAGGAGATGAGGTGGAGATAGAAGTTTTCAGGTTGGTAATGTGTAAGGAGAAGGTTTTTTTTTTAATTAAAATTGTTTAATGAAAAAAAGAGGAGGGAGATGAAGGGGGGAAATTTTTAAGACTTTTAGCAACATCTATTTTTGTTGCTAAAGCTATCGCACTTTTAGTGACATTATTATTGTGTTGCTAATTCTTTTAGTGATGCAAATTTAAAATGTGTCGCTAATAATAATCTTTTGTGACATTTTTTTATTGCGTCCCTATAAATGACCTTTTACTAACAAAAACTTGTTACGTCACTAAAAATTTGTCACTAAATAGCAATTTTCTTGTAGTGACTACTAGACTCAATGTTATAAAATAATTAATGTACTAGTTTAACTATTATGTATGGATAGAAAACGTTGTTAGTTTACACTTTTGACTGAGCATAGATGATTTGATTATTATATGTAACTTAGGTATAATGATGGGTCGTGTTGTTGACTGAATATAGAATATGATAATTTGACTGTTATGTGTAGTTTGGATATTGATGGGTTGTGCTGTCGACTAGATGTATTTGATTTGACTGCCCTATGTAGTTTGGATATTGATGGGTTATGCTATTCATAGAATATAGATGATTTGACTGTTATATGTAGTTTGTACATATTGATGGGTTATGTTGTTGACTGAATGTACATGCTTTAACTGTCAGAGGTAGTTGTATATTGATGGTTTGTATTATGGATAGGAGTTAAATGGTGTGACTATGATTTATAATTTAGATAGATATAGTGTGGAACGGTATTGTTATATGAACTTAGATTATTTTACTGGTTAAGCATAGAGACTGAACTATTAGTTTGATTTATGTTTTAATGTGACTGTCATGGACTGTTTAGAATGGACTAAGGGTAACTATTAGTTTATATATGGGATGGTATACCTTGCAAGCATGGTGTCCTACGGGATCACCACATGTTGTGTATCATTCGGGATCACTATACTGTTATGTACATCTGACGGGATCACTAGACTGATATGTGCATCCCACAGGACCACTAAACTAATGTGTGTATCCTACAGGATCATTAGACTATTATGTGCAGAGTACCCCTAATAGGAAGCTAACTGTTCTTACCCTTAGCGGGACCAGTAGTGGGTCTCTTACTGGGTATATCTTATACTCACCCTTTTATGTTCAACTTTTTCAGGGAAAGGTAACGCGAGAGGTATACCGGCGAGGGGGAAGAAGGATTTGTGAACGTCATATGGGAACGTCTACTTTAAATGCTTCTGCTAAATGTTTTTTTTCTTAATTTGTTTTGAGGATTGAAAATGAGTCAGGTTTAAGACATTTATTTGTTTTGCTTTGTTTTGCTTTGTTTTTTATGATTTCATAGATGATGTTGTGAACGTTTGAAATTGTTTAAAATAGGAATAGGGCTTGAAGATAGTTTTCTTTATTTTTGGATGTTTATTGAATTTAAATAGAATTTAGAAAATTATTTTATGTTTTGATAGAGTGTCTTAGCAATAAATTAATGACCTTAAGTTAGTCTGAAAAATTGAGTCGTTACAGAATTGGACAATTAAGTGAAAAAACTTGTAGGTAGAGTAAGAAAATGTTATTTTAACTTATTGTTGGAAATGAAGGAGGTGTTTTCTTTTCTTTTTTTGTCATTTCTTTTTTCTTTTCTTTTTTTCAGTCAAATGTTATGTTTGATTTTCCATGTTAAAAAAAAAAAGAAAAAGAAAAAAAAAAGGAAAGAGATGAAAAGAAACATGAAGAGAATAGAGATGGGTTGAAGGCATGGTAGGGAGAGAGTGGAGAAAGGCATGGTAGGGAGAGAGTGGAGAAAGGCATGGTAGAATAGAGTGGAGAAAAGACCCCCACATGCACAAGCATACAACACACTTCCCCACACACACACAACCCCACATGCAGACACACACGCATTGAGTGAGAGAGACCCCTACACACATGTAGCATAAAACTCAATATTATAATAATAATAATGATCATGATAAAAAAAAAATAATGATAATGATATAGAAAGAGGAGATTTACCGTATATAACACAAGATATAACAAAATTTATAAAATATAAAAAAATTAATATTGCAAAATCAATAAAATTATTCGAAGAATATAATAGAAAGATTTACGTTTACAAAATATAACAAAATTTCAAATTCTTTTAATGATAACAATATAAATTTTTATGGGTGTCCATTGAATTACATTGCTTAAATTTTGCTATATTTTATAAATATTTTTAACAAATTTTTCATTTAGAAAAACTTGGGGACGTGAGATGATTTGAACCGAGACCTTTTGTCCTCTTATACATATAGGTGTGCTTCAAATGTTTAATACTAGTTTATATAATTTTAATAAATGTTTGATTTAGTTGGTACAAAAATTAATTATTTTATAAAAAATGGTTCAGTAATACTAAAAAAGATTATGCACATAAATAATATACTATCTGAAAATGTTGTAAAAAATTTTAGCTAGAATAATAATAAATAATGAGTTATTTTAGAGAAAATTAACAATATACTGAAAGGGTTAAAAATAAATTTGAGACTATTTTTCTGAAGTATAAACATTTGAAAATATAATTAAGGACTAAAATTGAAGAAAAGGCAAAATATATGGACAAAAACATATTTTAATCTAATAATTAATGCAAACCATAAAGAATTAATTATTTGAGGTAACAGTCGCAACATGATGGATCATCTTTTGTAAAAATTTGGTTGCAGGTTCATAAAAAATCGCCTAGCTTTTATTTTCTTTAATCGTGTATTGCCGTGAAGTACATCTATTAAATTACTCTCATAATCTAACAAGATAAAAAGATGGGAGCATTGAGTATGGATTCTCACGTGAAAATAGAGAGTGTGAGTGGAGAGAGAGAGAGAGGAAGGAATAACTGAAAGGACACATCAGTATATGGTAATGGTTGTTTGATAACCATTTAATGTTTTCTCATAGTTCATGGTATCACTACAAATTTAAGTATTAGATCTTAAATTTTCCTTTTCCTCATACATTTAAAAGTCTTATAGAATATTTGTCACATATATTGTTTTTCAACACCTCCAACAATTTCTCAAAAGGAGAGAGAATAGGCTATCTCACATGCACATTGAAAGAGACGAGAGAGGAAAAGGAATTGAAAAGACATATGACGGGTAGAGGGGTGAAGTAGTGAGAATCGATGATTATAGAGTTTAAATAAAATTCCATAACGTACCTATTCCTAGTAATTAACCATTGATCACTAGTGCATATTCAAAATCTATCTCTTTCTCCCTATACTTATACGACATCTAATGATGTAAAATCGTCAGTCAAACATTATTTCACGGTATCAAAATTCTTTTTTAAAAGAAGAAAAGATAGATCCTCACACGTAAATTGAATGAGAGATTAATTTGAAAGGGCATATATATATATATATATCATTGGTATAATGAGGTGAGAGTTATAATTAGAATTAACAAATATAGACTTAATTCAAACGTCACACAATGTACAACCTACACGAATAACTATTCAATGTAGGTCCAACTTCAATTTTATCTTCAATTCTTACAAATTTTTAAAATGTGTAAATTCTCTCGTGCATCTAACAACATAGAATCAAGCTATCCCAACAATCAGTTTCACAAATCGAATAATTTCTCGTGATAAGGGATAAGAGAGTGAGAAAGGGAGAGGAGAATTATGTTGAAAGGATGTATGAATGGTTAAAGAACTGAGGAGAGATGAGAAATGAAGAGCATATAGAGTTAATTGAAATGCCACAATTTAAGGCAACAAAGACAAAAACAAGTTGAGAGAAGAGGGAAATTATGTGGGTGTGGGGTTCCACAAACACTAGTGTGGTTCTTTCACTCCCTTTTGAATGACTGAAAACTGACATTATTAGTTTTTTCCAATTTTTCCCTTTCTTTTTCGTTTTTTTTGGAAAAAAATTCTTTAAAGTTCCTTCATTTCTCTGAAAAAACACTACTTTTTGTAGAGAAAAAACAAGGAATTTGATTTGAATACAAAATTGTATTTTAACTTTTTTTTATATATATGCATGCATTTATCATCATCTCTTCATTCTCAAAGTTTATAGGATTTTGCAGAGCTATCATTATTAAAGCACAAGTTCATCTACAGTTTCAACTCTACACAAAAGCCCTAAAATAATGACACTTCTCTCTGTTCAAAAAATATAAAGGCCTTTCACGCAGACTATTATTATTGTTGTTTTCTTTCTTTCTAGGGTGTGATATAGGTTTTCAGAAAATATATGAGTGATTCTAATTTGAAATGTTTTGCTTGATAGTCCTTTAATTTTATTTTTAGAGCATCTCGTTTTCTTTGTTTATGAGTTTTTTTTAATTATTTTGAGTTTCTTAGAAAATATTCTAAGTTTAACGGATATGAAATGCATACTTGAAAGTGATTTTAAATGGGTTAAAATTAATATTATCATGTTTAAAATCACTTCAAATTAAGTTAATTCTTTCATTTTAAACTGTTATAATATTAAAATTTACTATGAATCATTAAAATCATTATTTTTAGTGATTTTGAAATTGAACAAAAAAAATATTTTTGACCATTTAAAAAAAATGACTCTCAATATATCTAAAATCTAATTAAAAAAAAAAAAGTAATTCCTAACAACCCACGTCAGTTTTTGCAAAATTTGACAAAAAATGCAAATAGTCTTTTACACAAGGAGAAAGTAATAGTAAGAGAAAACGAAACAAAATTGTTAGATGTCTTTTTAATATTTTTTTAGGACATATTTGGTATCCATTTGATTTTTGTTTTAGGTTTTTGAAAACTAAAACTAGATTTAAGCATTACAAAATAGGTTTTGAAAAAAAAACAAAAGGTTTTTAAAGAATATGTACAAGTTTTTCATGTTATATCATTTACTTTTTTTTCTAATAAAATATCAAAATAATTGGTTCATGTTTTTAGAATTTAACATGAATATATATATATCAGTTCTTTTATTTAATAAAGGTGAAGAAAAAATGGTGTGGAAACAATCATAACTTTGGAAAACATAAAACTAAAATTGAAATTGTTATAAAATGAAATGAAACATAGCTATACTTACTAGATAGAGGAGCACATAAACTTTTCAGATTCAAATATTATTATATTTTAAAGTAATGTTATTGAGGCTCCTTTCAATCCTCACACACATGACACAGTGATGAAAAGTGATATATGTGTGTGTCTAATGGGTGTGTATATATGTAATTAACAACCTAACAAATTAAAAGACAGGAAAGTTTTTAAAATCATCACTTTTTGAGGCTTCTCTATTTTATCCCCTTAAGATAAAAAAGGTGTAAAGAGGTACTTTCTTCTTTCACCATCTTCTTACTATTCTTGTGTTTTAGTTCAATAATATATGGTAGAAAGTATTTTATATATATATATATATATATATATATATATATATATATATATATATATATATATATTTGCTATTATATTTTATTTGTATATATGTGTTTGGTAAGAACTTAGTTTTTAATTCCTGAACATAAAATTTATAATCATTCATTTGATTTCTTTGGTGTGTTATCAATGTACGTAAATCAATCTAGTGAAAATTAGTATATGTTTGAGAGTAATTTTTAAATGGGTAAAAACACTTTTCCATATTAAAAGTTACTATCATCTAAATAATTTCATACTTTAAAAATTAATATTTGAAAATCAAAAAGTCGTTTTTTAATGGTTTCACAAATGAGAAAAATTGGTATTTTGGAACTACTATAACAAATATTTCAAGGTTAAAAGACTAAATTGAAAAAAATTATGATAATGCATTATATTTCTCCTCTGTTTATAAGAGTGTTATGAGAATTTTGATTCATTTTCTTTTATGCTATTATCATTAAGAGATATATCAATTTTGTAAAAAGAGTAATTAAAGTTTAAAGACTAAATTTGTAATCTTAACAATTTTTGGAACCAAATAAATTCAAATATAAAAACTCGCAGAATCTATAATTTGCAAAGTTAACTGCGTACAAGTAGAATTGATTGGGCCAATTTTATGATAAATTACTATAATTATTTATATAACCTATAACTTGAATGGCGCATTTGAATAAAATATCATAATTATTGTAACTCAAGCCAAAATAAATAATTATTCGCTAGATTTATAGTTGCACTCGAAACAAATATTTTATTGTAACCTAAAAACTTCTTTCCTTCTTTTATATCAAATCATTTTTCCTACCAATATTGATATGTGACTCCCAATGATCCCCTTTGTTTTATTTTGATAAATCGTTTTTCCTTCAAATATATTTATATAGATTTTTATATTCTCAATTTTGAAAATTTATTGAAAAACATATTTATGTAACTATTTCTAAGAAATTATTTTCACTTTTATATAATTTAAAATAAAAGTGTTAGAGAAACTTTCGTAAATGTAACAAAATACCAAACTATTTACGAACCGTATAACAAAAGTCATAAAGTTAGTCATATTTTAAATATTTCAGGTTTGCCCTTCCATCTTTCTTTTCTTTTTCCCGATGAAATCATCTTCCTACAGCGATTTCTTTCATCTTCCTACAACGATTTCTTTCATCTTCCTACAGCGATTTCTTTCATCGTCTTTCTTCTTTCCTCTTTTTTTTTCTGCGATTTTTTTCATTATCTTTCTTATTTTCCAATTATTTAATTACGTTGTTTCATCTGTCTTTCTTATTTTTCTTTTCTTTTTTCGATTTCTTTCTGTCGTCTTTCTACTTTTCATCGTGTTTCTCCTTTTTTTACATCGTTTACATGTGGTTAACCAAATCTAAGTGACTGTGTATAAAAAAATAGCAAAATCTAAAAGATCGTGTATAAAGAATCTTGAAAAACAAATCATTTAAATGGAGTAGCCAAATGTAAACTATTGTGTAAAAAAATAAAAGATCGTTTATAAAGAATCTTGGAAAAAAATTATTTAGATTGGAGTAGCTAAGTGTAAACAATCGTGTAAAAAAATAAAAGATTCTGTATAAAGAGTCTTGAAAAAAAATCATATAGATTGGAGTAGCCAAATGTAAATGATCGTGGAAAAAAAAAGTAAACGATGTGTACCAAAAGAATTAAAAAAATTGTGTAACACTTTATGAAAAAAAAATAATCATTTAGATTTAGGTCCCAATATAAATGATCGTGTAAAAAAAGATATTGTATATAAAGAATCTTGAAAAAATAACTTTTGGATTGGAGTAACGCAACCAAATGTAAACGATCGTCTAAAAAGGTAAACGATCGTGTAAAAGAAATAAATCATTATTTAGAGAAATCTAAACATCGTATACCAAAAGAATTAAAAAAATCGTATAACAAAATTAAATGATGGAACTATATCTAAACGATGACTTATCAAATAATAACCAAATCTAAACGATCGCAAATATATTACAAGTACGTTGTTGACGGCGTGGTTGACGGAACATTTTTTGTATTTTACACGGTAGACATCATGATTTTTTCCGCTTTCGAAATTGTTCTATAAATTAAAAATATTTTACCGTTTTTTTTTTTATATTTTTGAAAAAGACACAAAAGTGTTACGCATTTATGTAAAACAATGTATATTAGATATTTCTCGAAACATTCAATTCGATGTTGGATTAAGTTTTTATTGTTTTACTCATTTAATTTAACATTTTCGCATCACATCGCATATATATGTGAAAAAGTTAAAGCGTAGTGTACCATGTGAACTGAAATTGAGTAGACAACCCACTAAATAATTACAAAATGTTAGATCTTAGCTTATCAAATTATAATCAAAACATTAATTTATGCAGACTTCTAAAATTAGTCTATTTTAACACCCATATAATTAAAATGGTAACCCGAAGGTTAACCTATAATAAGATTAGCTAACCACAAACTAACAATTATTAAGAAAAATAAAATAAAATAGGAAACATATTCACAGTCAACTAAACCTTTTTAATTTCAGAAAATTTTGAAGGTAAAGTCATTTTTTAGGTTAATTAATTAGTTTTTAAGCACATTTATTGTGTTTATGGTTAGTTAAAAATTTTAATTGGAAGGTCATGAAAACTTTGATATATTTATGAAAGAAACAAAAATTCTCATAATTAGTTCCTGTCAAGAGCGACACGCAATGCAAAGATATATAAACCTTAAAATTTCTTAAACATCAGAAGAGTGAATGATCAATATATGTTTGGATAAACAGAAAATAAAAATATTTAAATTTATACACTTATCTTTTTTTCTTCCATTTGATTATTTTGATCCCTACATCTTGATTTGGGATCAAAACATAAACATAACTTATAAGATGAAAATCAAACCAAAGAAACAAAGCTTCCCTAATTAATTACATATAATAATATAACAACAGTAGTAATTTAAGTAAGTTCCATTATACAATTTATAACAATAATATAGTTCTGTAAATCAATAATAATGATTATATATTCTCAAATGTTTGGTATAATAAGGCTTCCCATATATCTGTTTTATGTATCCTTTCACTCATCATTATCCTGCTCTACTTCAGAAGCAGGCTCATCTTCCTCGTCTCCAAACCCATCGATCCCGCCCCCACCGTACGCGGCGTGATCATTACCGAAGGCCTTGACATGGTCCTTTAGGGAGCGCTTGTGTTTGAAATCCGAACCACAAATGCAATACCAAAGCTTGCCACAATTCTTCTCATGCGTCCGCCAATCTCCACGCACTGCGAATGCCTTCCCGCACTTTCTACACATGAAGGGCTTCAGACCGTGCTTGCGCTTGTAATGCGTTTGCAGGGTTCTGAAGTCTTTCAATGGCTTGGCTCGTGGGTGGTCTATGTTGTTGCGGCAGCCCGGTGCACAGCAGTAGCAAGGAAGCCGTAGCATGCCTGTTGGCTGCGTGCCTCGGAGGGATTCGGGGCCTTTTCTATACTGTGACCCATGCCCCCACATGTGCATCTGCAAAACCACATAGTAAAACGATCGACTAACTTGTCAAAATCTAGACAGAATCAAGAAAGAAAAGTTAATTAGGTGCATCCTAAGCTCCATCCATTTTTATATATACGATTATCAGTTCAATTGTCCACTATACCACATGGTAAGCTCTTCTTGTTTCTTTTCAAATTTATTTTATTTTATTTTTTTGTCGATAATCGTCTTGAAATCTACCCCAAGTATAGGCTCCTCACCAATGAAACCACTACAACAATTTTGACTTTGCTCCATAACAAACTTGTTATTTTATAGTATCAAATTTTTTCATTGTATTAGAGTACAGCTATTATCTCATGTTATATTGAGAGAGGACAGTATAAATTTGTCATTAGTTTTCATAAATCAAATCAGTACGTGCCAGAAAAAAATTCAACAAAAAACAACTAATCAAAATTAACCAACTTGAAACAACTGAATATATATACATATATACACACACATATATATACGACATTTTTTGACTAATTAATTAAGTAATTAGTGAAAGGTAAATGACATTTTGTAAAAATTTCTCCCTATAACAGTACAGTTGAAATGTAAATATGTTTTATAATTAAAATGAAACTAATATTAAACTGAAGTTAATCAAATGCATCAGAGAAGAATTCAAGAATATTTAGAGATCAATTAACTCAATCTCATTCAAAATTGCTAATATAATTTGTCTGAACATATTTTTTTCATCTAATTTCATGTCAATTATTCTTGTTTTCTGCATTCTTAACCTTTTGTTTTAAGAAAAATTTGTATATATCCTTTTAAAAATATTGTACATATATTTGGGTTTAGGAAGCTTTGCTAATACAAAACTAAAATTTATAAGTTAAAAAAAAAAAAAAAACCAAACATTTCTTATATTATCTCATTACTTAATTCTTAGAAAATTCCCCAAAATCATTAATTTTTTTCCTCCTCCAATTAATTCCTATATGTAGTATCAAAATGCACATATTTTGAAAATTTTAGTTTTTCAAAAAAAAAATTCTAATAAAATCTTCAATTTAAAAAAAATTAGAAAAAATCAGAACAGGAAGTACAGAAAAGATAATTTCATGAGATAAAAGAGAGGGGAAAAAAACAATTATTCGTTGGATTCAACAGAGATAGCAGTAGGAATTTTTGAAGCACATAGTCCAATGAAGCGATTAAAAAGACAGAAGGAACATCGTCTGTGATGTTCATAATTTCACATAAAGGAAAGTACAGTCTCACACTTCAAATTCTATATCATAAATAAAAATAAAAGACCAGAGAGAGATAGAGAGAAATTTAGAGAGAGAAACATTCAAAATTAAACATGACCATGCAAAGGAATACCAATCAAAATTTTGATTAAAAAATATAAAAGGATATCTAAAGTGAAGATTCATATCAGCCAACAAAGTGTTCACCTTGAAAGAATACACCACATTATTATTTCCTTCAAATATATTTTTATATATTTTTTTCTGACTTTTCTTCTAATTTCATCCTTTTTTTAATTAAAATGAAAATCAACAATATATTAATTTTAATAGTGAAATTAATTAATTAACCTAGATTTGGAATTAGATCTAAATAAAAACACACCAACAACTCAAGAAAAATCAATGATTAGTAATTTTGGATTATAATTAAGAAATTAATTCAATTAATTACCTGCATATTGTTGTATCTATTGAAGGTTTTGAAGCAAACAGGGCACGAGAATTGGGTAGGACCAATAAGAATTTGAGAAGGAGTAGGGATCCAGTACTGCCCCTTTATTAGGGTTTTGGTGGACTGCCCTAAATCATGATCTTGAATATTATTGTTACTATTATTGCTATGATCTCCATCACCAACATGATCAATCTCAGATGAAGAACCACACATCAAAGATGCTATCTCTGCCGCGCTAGGGCTCGGTAGCCCTATGTGCAAAGCTACCGTCACTGACTCCTCCTCCTCGTTGTTGCTGCCTCTCCTACCCCCACCATCTTCGTCGTCGTCTTCTTCTTGCTCCTGTCGCTGCTCGGGTGGAGACATCAACCCGAGAAGCGGCAGAGCCTCTCGGAGAGGAGGAGACGAAGGCGGAGGAGGTGTCGGGGTTGGGCAGGGGTAAGAGAAGCAATTGTGAGACATGCTGTTGAGGTGTAGGATGGAATTTGAAGGTTGTGATGGGGAGAAATGGGAGTTGAATTTTAGAACACTTGCTAATGAGTTGAAACATGGGTCTCCCATGGGAATTGAAGAAGAAGGAATTGTAAGGAGAGAAAGAGAGAGAAAGAGAATGGTTATGAAGTTGAGAGGAGAGAGAATGGACCATACATACATAAAACACACACATACAAGACCAAAAGGGAGTACTCATTGGGTTAACTTTTGTTTTTGGTTTTTTTTTCTTTTAATTTTTAAGTTAACTTATTTGCAACTCAACTTATTTTCATAGGGCAATGGTCTAATCTTAACATTTAATATTCCTTATAAATGGTCATCATAATTCAAGAATCATCCCAAACAAGAATATAAAATAACTTAGGTCCCTTCAAAAGAAATTTGAATGAGTTGCTTTATTTTCTCAAAAAGAAAGAAATTATATAAATATATTTTTTTATTATCAGTTTTAGTACTGTTACAAACATATTCAGTTATTATGATCTTTAATACTCACAATTTAACCTTGACATTGATGCACCGTGATTTTAATTTTTGATAACATATGAGATGAGAGACTAAATCTCAAACCTCGAAGTTAATATCACACATTCATGTCTTAAGCAATTTTTCAATATATTAATATAAGGTCCTATTTAATTTGAGTACTATATTTAGGTCTTGTATGGTACTTATTATTTAGATTTGGTTTTATTTCTTTTTTCAATGTTAAGCCTCTAAACACTACTTCAACATCTAAGTTTATTTAATTTTATATCCATCTTTTTACTAATACTTTGAAAAATCAAGCGAAATTTAAAATCTTAAAAAAGTACTTTTAATAAAAAAAATATTTCTCTAATTTGGCTAAAAATTCAACTTTTACATTTAAGAGGATATAAATTTAGTGTAAGAAATTGAGATGAAATGTATTTAATTTTTAAAAACAAAAAACTAAAAATGAAATGGTCAAGGAAAGAAAAGGAAAAATTAGATGAATGGAAAGAAGGTTTATAAACTTAATTTTGAAAAGAAGTTAAAAAAAATTTAATGACTAAATAACGTACCTAAATATACATATAGAAAATGAGGCATAGCTAACATAAATATTATCGGTTTCCTATAAGTCTTAGCAAATGACTTATATAAACAATCCATTAACTAATATATAGACTAAAAATTATACTAAGAATTCAAATTTTTACATGGAAAGATGCAAAATGATTGTACCAAGGGGAGAGAAAATAAACCTACTTTTTTAAAAAAAATAAAAGATGAAAGGATTATTAAACAAGAGCCTCAAATATTAATCTACATAATGTAGACAACTTAAAGAAGAACTGAAAGAAAGAAAACAAGAACATACAACACAATTAAGCTTGTTCTTAACTGTGTTATTTTGGATGGTGGCTTATAATATTTAATGCATTTGGCATTCCAAAAACATATAAACGTCAACCTGAACTCTTAACATTTCAAAATTGTTATAATAATAAATTTCAAATCTAGCTCTCGGGTATGTATATAGATTTTTTTTTTTTTTTGTTTATCATAATGTTTAAACAACTTTGAAGATGGAGGTTCAAAATAATAATAATATTTTAATAAAAAAATTGTTAAAAAATCAAAGTAGATAAACATTTATACTTTGTAATAGATTTTTGTCTTTTATTTATTTTTTCCCTAAAGTTTGTATAGTTTTTATTATTATTATTTTGAAAAAATAACAATATTATTTCTAATTTGTTATATACATAATAATATTTTATGTTTTAAATTTGCAGCTCTTTTCAGTGAATCAAATAGATATGCATGCAATTCCATTTCAGATTGACTACAACGTGAGGTTAAAAAATTCAGTTATTGGCAGTTTTTATCCTGATGATGATAGTGACTGTACATCATTGACTATCTCTATTTTCTGACTAAGTAATGATGAATAACAATCATATATATAAATATTCAAATTTTAAAAACACGCACAAAATGGAAGTATTTTAACAAAATTTTAAGAAAATTATCTTTTTGGAAATATTGTATTTACATTTCAAAACGTTTACTTTCAAAACTACAGATAGTTATTAAATTAAAAATTCTATTTAATCCTGACCTAAACAAATTATGTGTCTGTTGACTTCGTAAACATCAAGAACTGTATCGTGAAATTCGAGCATGGGTTTAATTGATTTAGATACTAATTATTATGTTAACAGATGATAGCTTTAGGTCACTATACCACTTTAAAACTGTGTAATACGTCAATTATTAAGTCTTTTATATAACAATCAAAGCATCAAATCTACCGGTTGTACTAAAAATAATATAATACACAATTGAAGTTAATATTTTGAATCGAGTCTATGTTGTCAATTTTTGTATCAAAGAAGTTTTTGAAATCTATCAACCTAATTAAGTAAACTACATTTGTAAATATAGTAACATTAATTAAAATATTCACAAAATATATATATTTTGTGAATCTATCAAATGATATATATTTATAAACATGAATAGAAGTCTATTAATATTTATGAATGTCTATTATTGATAAAATTTAAAATTTTGTATAATTTTTCAATATTTTTAATAGGTTTATCATTTACAGTAACTTTCCTCAAGTATATCTCGATTAATTTAATGTATTGAGTTGACTTAGAAATAAGATCATCTCCAACTTAGTTTAAATATTGTGTTGTAATCACATTTATTTTCAATAGATATTTTAAGTTTAACTATCTTAAAATAGGTATTTCTTTTTAGAAAATCGCCTCGTACATTTTTAAACTACTAAATTTTATATGACACAAAACTGGATAAATGTAACGTCCCAAAAATTTAGATAATTTTGGAGTCAGTTATCTTAATTTTGTTTATCTAGATTTAATTTATTGGGCGTTATTTTGAATCCATTTAATGAGAATTATTTGATTTAAGTGGGAATTAAAATTAATTAAATATTTCTTGGATGAATATTTAATTAATTAGAGGTTTGGACACGTGGTGTTTGTTGAGTTTTTATTAAATGGTAGGTTAAGAGGATTAAGTAAAGTTGTGGATTTTAGTGTTGTTGAAGTTGAATTTAATTAAATAATTATGGACGTTATTTAATTAAACCGTAGGGTGGAAAGTTTGTTGGAGATTTGATAATTATATGTATACGTGGAAATATATATATAATTATTATGTTAAAGGAAAAGATAATTATATTTGTTGAAATATAATTATTTAAGGAAAAGATAGTTGTATTTTGGAGAAAGGATATTTATTAAAGGAGAAAAAGTAAAATAATTATATTTTGGGAAAATATAATTATTTGTAAAAGGATAATTAATTACTTTGGAGAAGATAAATAATAATTAATTATTGTGGAAGATAATTAATTATTTTGGAGAAAGATAAATAATAATTAAATATTGTAGAAGATAATTAATTATTTTGGAGGAAGATAAATAATAATTAATTATTGTGGGAAATAATTAATTATTCTGTAGAAAGATAAATCTTGATTATGGAGTGGAGTTGCTATGGTTGGGTTAAGATAATTCATGTTGAAAGTTATATACATATAATTATTATGTTAAAGGAAAAGATATTTATATTTGTTAAAATATAACTATTTAAGGAAAAGGTAATTGTATTTTGGAGAAAAGATATTTGGTAAGGGAGAAAAAGTAAAATAATTATATTTTGGGAAAATATAATTATTTGTACAAGGATAATTATTTTGGAGAAAGATAAATAATAATTAATTATTGTGGAAGATAATTAATAATTATTTTGGAGAAAGATAAATAATAATTAATTATTGTGGAAGATAATTAATAATTATTTTTGGAGAAAGATAAATAATAATTAATTATTGTGGAAGATAATTAATTATTTTTGGAGAAGATAAATAATAATTAATTATTGTGGAAGATAATTAATTATTTTGGAAGAAAGGTAAATAATAATTAATTATTGTGGATGATAATTAATTATTCTGTAGGAAGATAAATATTGTTTATGGAGTGAAGTTGTTATGGTTGAGTTAAGATAATTCATGTTGGAAGTTATAAGTGATTTATTGGAAAAGATTTGATTGATTAAATTAATTGAGGACTTAAGTTAATTTGAAATTTTGGAGGGAAAAGTTAGTTTTGGTGGAATTGTAATTAATTGAGTATATATATATAGATATATATATTTAATTAATAATTTGGAAAAGTGTAGTTAATTATATTATGGAATATAATTATATTTATTTGGAAAAGAAAATAATTCATGAAGAGAGAGATGATTGATTTTGATTGGACGAAAAAGATATATATTTATAAGAGAGAATAATGGTTTAAATAAATATATATTTATTGTAGATTTTGGTGAGAGAAAAATAATAATAATAAAGAAGTATTATTATTATTACTAATGGTTATAAATGCCTAAGATTAAGGCATTGATTTAGGAAAGATAATGGGAATAAAGATATATGTATATTTTTTTGGTATTATATATATATATATATATATATATATATATATATCCTAAAAGGAAAAGGAAAAGGAAATAATAATAATAATTATTATTATTGTTATTATTTCGGTCTATAAATAGCATTGGAATGCTTAAGATGGAATTAAAAGAAAAAGAAAAAGGTTCTTTATCTTCTTCTCTAAGATAACCCTCTGCCGTCGCCGCCTCAGTTAAAGTTAAGATTGGTCTCTTTGGAAGCTTGAGGATTTAAAGTGATGAATTAAGAGGATTTTTCGACCTCCATTTGAGTAACCTTGGTAAGCAAATAAAATTAAATTAATATTTTATTAATTTAATTTTGGATCTATTTGAGGTTTCTTTAAAGGTTCAATTGGCTAAACTTTTTAAGATCTAAATCTTGGATTTTTCCCAATCAAGGTTGAATTGGTTTCAACCCCAATTTTTAGAAAGTTAATTAATTTGGGAGGATTTTTGGATGTTAGCCAATTGCTAATTTCATTAATTAAGATACTAAGTGTTCCTTTTATGATTAGGATCAAGTTAATTGGAGAATTTTACTGTCAACTAGGGAGTACCTTTGTTTGGCTAAAATCTTCAGGTAAGAGATTCTCCTACTAGACCTTCGAACTGAATTCAAGAGACCGCATGTAATTATGATTATGCATTGATGGTAGCTAAAATGCATAACTTGATGCTACTGATAATGACTGTCATTGTATTGATGTTGATGATGATACTGAGATTATTATGTTGATGATTGATGATGATGACTGATGTTATGTTAATGACCGGTAGTATGCTGTTGATGACTGTTGATGATTGTTAATGCATGATATATTAATCACATGATTAAGGACGTTAAGATTAATACTCATGCCATGTTATGATGTTATGTTATGCTACATGCTATGGATAGGGTGTTCTGTTAACTTTGTCTATTAGAGTCGTACCTGCATGGGTGTCCTTCGGGATCACCACCTATTTAGGACTGTGTGGTTCGACGGGACGCCAGTCTAGCATGGATATAGATATGATTCGAGTGATTCGACGGGGTCCTCGCATCCCGATTGTCTTAGTGTTACTCCCGGGTTCACTACAGACCAGCATGTCCTAGGTGCTCCCTCGGGACACCGAAGACCAGATTTTCGTTCCTACGGGAGCGCATGTTGCACGTGTTCGGGAACGTGCCAGAGATTGGGTACCATTTTCAGGACTCTAATGGGAAGTTAACAGACACCTAGCGGGACTAGTAGTAGGTCCCTTACTGAGTATATGTTTATACTCACTCTTTCTATGTTTAACATTTCAGGCGAAGGTAAAGGTAGAGGAAAGCTGGCGAGCGACAGAGAAGGATCCGTGACATGCCATATGAGGACTCAATTTTGCTTCCGCGTTTATGTTTCAGTGTGTTAATATTCCGTTTTTAATGAAAATTTATTCTTCCCTCGTTTCAAAAAGTGTCTCTTGTCATTGTTTCTTTTTAGTAACGACCTCAGCTTAGTATAAAGAGTTGGGTCGTTACAATAAAAAGTTTTAATTTTATGTTTTGTATGTAGATATGTGAGTAAAATACCAAACAAATACTTATGATCAAACATGATATTGAAATTTTAGAACCCGTTTGATAACGTTTCCATTTATTGTTTATGTTTATCATTTTTTAATAAATAAATTTGTTTAATATCTATTTGTTTCTTCTACTTGTTGATTTTGTTTCTTAAAATTGGATCAAATTTGAGAAACCACCCCAAGTAGTTTTTTGCTGTTTTGTTTTTGATTTGTTTTAATGGTTTCATTGATATCGCAAAAATGACTTTGCCTGGTTGGAGAGGGTGCGTGACCATTACCTTCAATTTGTAGGTTGCAAATTCTTATCCAATTTGGTGACAACAACGGCCATCCTCGTTTTTCTCTCTTATTTTAATACTTTAATTTTGCCAATATTTATATATTAGTTCAGTTTAAATTCTTCAATATATGGATTTATATACTATTTTAATTTTCAAAAGGTATCTATTTAAGTGTTGCTGAACTTTGAATTTTAAAATTTGCAACATGCATGTTGTTAGATTATTTTAGTTTTTTTTATTTATTTCCAGTGCATTTGTAATGGGTTAAAATTTTACAATTAACAAATTTTGATTTGAGTGAGTAGTATTTAAAAATCAAATTTGAGCAAAATGATATATACAATTGTATTAGTGTCGTTAATATTGCACCCAAATGTATTTGTTTACTGGGAAACTTTCCTAAATATAACAAACTACTAAAATATTTACGGTCCGTGTATCAAAGCCTATAAATTTAATCATTTTTTAAATATTTCATATTTGTCCTTCCATCCCTCACTCCTATGCGATTTTTATCGTCTTCTTCCTATGTACTCTTCATGCGATTTCTTCCATCTTTCTTTTTTTTTTTAGATTTGGGTAATCAAATCTATTTCTTTTTATCATCATCCTTGTTTTTAGGCATGTCTTTTTTTTGCATTCACCATGATATGTCTTTCTTCTTTTCTTTTTCAGATGGTGTATAAAGAATCTTGAAAAAATTGGTTAGACATTTAAATTAGAGTAACCAAAATTAAAAGATAGTGTATAAAGAATATTGAAAAAAATCGTTTATACCAAATTTTGAAAACAAAATTGTTTAGATTTGGGGTAGCCAAATCTAAACGATTGTGTAGGCAAATTTAAACGATCGTGTAGCCAAATTTAAACAACCGGGTAGACAAATCTAAACGATCGTGTAGCCAAATGTAAACGATCATGTAGCCAAATTTAAACGATCGTATACAAAATTTTGAAATTCTTTTTTAGATTTGAAATCCCAAATCTAAACGATCGTGTAGCCAAATCTAAACGATCGTATACCAAATTTTGAAAAAAAAAATGGTTTCCCAAATCTAAACGATCGTATACACAAATCTAAATGTTCGTGTACCCAATTAATTAAACGATCGTGTACCAAATCGCGTTACCAAATATATTACGTGCATTGTTGAGGAGGAATTTTCGGTATTTTACACGGTGCGCCTCTGGGCTTTTTCCATTTTCTTAATTGTTCTATACCAATGTAAATACTGTGCCGCTTTTTTATATTTTTGAAAGACCCCTTGTTTATTTGTATTTGTTAGAGCAGCTACAAGCGAACAAATAATAAATATCGATGAAAGGACTTAAATTCCAAGACAAGTACACAAAAAAGGGAATGGACAACAACTATGAACAAAAACTTGCAAAACAAAAGCCTGTAAGAGGAGACTGAGTCACAAATTAGACTCTTTCTAAGATATTTCGTGACTTTGCTCGATGTGCAAATAGTTTGGAACTGCCATAGCCCCCTAGAAAGCCAGATAATGTTTGTTTCAGTTGGATTTTGTGAGATACCTAGATTAGTATAGGGTATGGGTATAAGGGTAATTAGATATTTAAGCAGTTACATATAGTAGTGGTTATAAATAAAAAGTTGGGGAGGGAAGAAGAGGAGGTCATTGAGTAGTTAGGTCTTGAGTAGTATTCTCAAGAGAGGGGGGTTCTAAGTACCATAAACATGGATCGTATCATAGTTCTTCTTTAATTCTCAATATATTTCATATTTTAATTCTTGTTAGGAACCAGAGTAACATCATTTTGGTATCAAAGCGTTTTTACTTGGGAAAATGATAGAGAATGTCACAAAGACTGATCCAAGAGAAGCTGGAGACCTTTGACTAGGAAATCTCTGGGATACGAGTGGAGTTACTCAAGTTGCTGAAATCGAATAAAACTTATTATCCTTGGCAAAAAGCATCGGAAGACTGGGCATCCAATGTGAAAAACAATACCAACTGTTGCTAAAATGAATCAAAGGAATAGCAAATAACAATTCCACAATCTCTGTAGGAATGAAAGGATCGTCGAGCAGAAGATCAACGATTGAGAGTTGATCGAAGATGAAGGTATGACATTGAAGGAAATCAAGGTAGAAGGTAAAACATACAAGTTTGAAGGGGATGAAAACTCGAACGATCATAGAAAATTCAAGAAGGTTGAAATGCTTGTGTTCAGCGACACTGATCCAGGTTCGTGTCTGTTTAGAGCAGTTCAATATCTTCATATTTATAAATCAATGGATTTTAAGAAGAAGTTGGTGAATCCTGAGAAGAATCGAGTAAAACACGATTGCAATAGTTATATAGTAAAGGTGAAGAGGATGGCGAAGAGTGTCGAAAAAGTGAGGATAGGGTATGGTCTAAAATGGAGGTGAATTGCGTGAAAAGGAAGACGAAGTTGCTGCCCATGTGATGGTGCCAATGACGTGGCATAAATTGATAGGAAAGAGAATTAGGGCAAAAGGAACAAATTCTAAAATCTTGGGTTTTACTATTTCGAATGGGCTTTAACTTATTCTAAATAAAATTTTGGAGAGCCATTATTCTGTAGGCGAAGTGGCTGTTTTTAAAGAGGGTAATGGTGTACTAGTCCAAGATAACTGGCCTTTAGCACAACAATTTGATTCTGGTGTTGGAATTTATGTCCTAAAACTCGTACTTTGTTATTTGTTCAATAAAATTTATTATTGAATGCTATAATCTTAAAACCAATAAATTAAGGTCCCGAGGCTATTTTACTAAGTTTGTCAATACATTTAAACTTTTTGTAAAGACATAAACATGGATTAAGTTCAAGTTAATAGCCCAAATAGTCTATAGTGTATGAATAAGGTTGGGTGCCTTATTCTGAAAAAAAACTATGGATGCAGCCCGCTCTATAGTTAGTACAAACGATGTAATCCTGAATCGTTCATGTAGAGACATGGGAGTGGGGGCATCCTATGTAAATGGTTTGCATAAGACTGAAACCACAAAATAGTCACTTTTAGTTATAACGTCGTAAACTATAAACTGACTATTTTAATTATAATAACCTAGGTAACTTGATCTTAATCCTGAACTAACTATGAACTTCTGTTCATTCGGTAGTATCCTTAGATTTGCATAGGTGAGGGCAGCTAATCATCACTGGCCCAATAATCCTCCCATTTTAGGGATAGGACCGAGTGGATAGCTAGGGACATAGGGTGCAAGACAGAATTCACTCCTATCCACTTTTGGGATAGTTGATAAGTTGTTCCCTTAAGAATTGAATCCAAATCTTGAACAAGGGGCCCCACCTTCTCATTGGCCCGAGAAGGATTCAGGTTTAAAGGTATGACCTTAAACCAATTGTTAAATAGTGAATCAATAGGACTTAAGGAGCAAGATGTAATCTCGGGGGTAAAACGGTATTTTGACCCAGCCAAGATTACGAGCAACCTGTGAAGGATCAACTTACTCGTCATGGTTATATCAGGTGGACAGAAATATATCTATAGTGGAATGACTCTTTAGTTAACGAATATTGATTAAGCTTGGTATAAAAGAGTTTAGCCAGTTAATCTCGAATCGTTGGAGCCCATGATCTATAGGTCCATTAGGTTCCCCTACTAGCTCATATGGATTCAACTAAGAACAATATGTTGGAATAACTCAAATTGTTCGAATTAAGTAAAGAGAGAGAAACCAACAAGTGTATATGATATAAGTCAATAAATATAAACTTCAAGCTTTATGTTTAAATATGATTTAAATAAATAACATAAATAATAAAAATATGAATATGGATTTATATTTAGAAGCTTGGAAAGTTTTGGAAGGGTCAAAGTTGTAAAAGTCAACATGTTGACTTTTCACTTTGAAAGACAAAACTTTGATCGGATTTATATTCAAATATGATTTGAATTGTAGAAAAATGAATGCGGATTCATACTCGAGAGGTTGAAATTAGTTAAGATGGATAAAATAGCAAAAAGTCAAAATGTTGACTTTTGACTAAGAAAAGTCAAAGTTTGACTTTGACTTAATTGGTCAAATGACCAAATTGTTCTTTGAGTAATATACTACTAAATGTTAGTGGAAAATGTGGAAGCTTGTAATGAACTTATAAGTCATTAAGTCCATTAAGAGTTAATGGATTAATTAGGTGTTGAGATTACATAAAAGAAAATTGCATGTATTTTTCATGTAATTTTCTATATAAACTTCCATTTACAGAATGAGAAGAGGATGATGAAAATCTCATGAAAAACCTCTAAACGATACACCTTCCTCCTTCCATCTCTCTAAGATATCCTGCGTAAAAACGAGTCCTACAACTCGGTTCTTAGTCTTGAGATTAGTAAGTCAACATAGTGGTTGTCCTTTGCTCGTGATCTTCAGGCAGAGAAGAAGTTTTGGAACAAAGAAGAAGTTGAAAACTACAAAGGTAAGTTCATCGTTTACCTTCTATATTATTCGTTTAGGTCTGTCGTTTAGTTACATCATGTTAATTTCTAAATCGTTTAGATGCATATAAAGTAAAACATGATCCTTGTCTTTTGTTGCATGTTTCTCTGATGTTTTTTTTCCATCATATGGATCTAGCCCCCTAGAGAAGAAGAGTTTGAAAATTTAACACTTGGTATTGGTGATATGCAAAAGGTTAACTATGATAAAGTGTTTGGGAAAAGGAAATTCAAGAACATTAGGTTGCTTTGTGGGTTGAAGGAAGAAGATTCTGGGCTATGGGCTGAAGACAATGGACGTATTGGAGTTGAGAGTTTTTCAAAGTTGAAGGGAAGAATTTCTTTTCCAGCATTTTGAAAAGCAAACTGCTGGGAGTTGTCGGATAATGTTAGATACCTAGATTAGTATAGGGTAAGGGTATAAGGGTAATAAGATATTTAGGCACTTACATATAGTAGTGGTTATAAATAAGAAGTTAGGGAGGAAAGAATAGAAGGTTATTGAGTAGTTAGGTCCTAAGTAGTATTCTTAAGAGAGAGGGGTCCCAAGTACCATAAACTTGGATCTTATTGTAGTTCCTTATGTCACACCCCGCCCAGCAAGCACCTCTAAGACGTGGTATGACCTAAAAATTTTGATGCGTTAAATGCCAAAACGCTCAACTTGAGATCCTTAAGCTTTGCTTAATTTTCTGATAACTTCACAACCTAACTTTAGTTCATACTTTAGGCGATAAACAACTTAACACAACATAGTAAGGTTGAAACATTTCTTTTATTAACTTAACCAAGTATTCCACAACACTTTACGAGATTACAAAAATACAAATCAATTTTAAAGGTAAAACGCCTAGCAGCCTCTTCTCGCCTATTAGCTCTTCATCATTCCCTTGATCTTAACGTCTAAAACTTGGAAGTTGAAAACTTAAAACGTAAGTCAAAAGACTTAGCATGGTTTTGAGGAAACATTTCAAGAAATACCTTTTGTAAACATCGTTTGTTCACATCTTTTACATAAACATAACATATCAAGTAAACATACATTTCACATAAACACACATTAGTCATAAACACATTCATTTCCCAAGAACCTAAATAATTCTCTACACAAAGACTCATCATCTCGCGTTTAGACTATTGAGATGGTCTTTTCATTAACAACATTCAAGAATATCTTGATTCATTCCTTGTTGCTCAACTCGAAGCTTAATACACACCTTTTATGCATTGTCCTGCCTCTTTTCACCATGCACGCCTTCTATACGTGGTTGTCTTTACTCTTTATGTCCATATAACAGTTAGGTCATTAATAGAAAGAAGATTAATGGTTTGAACACCATTTTTACAATCATGGGAAACACATAAAAACATATACTTTGTTCATACCATAAACTTTTAATTTGAAACACCATTTGGAAACATTCATAAATCGAACACTATTTCAAATCAATAGAAACTTAAAAAAGAAAGCTTTTAAACAAACTATTTTAAGAAAAACACTCACTCAACTTAGAAACTTAATAGCCTTAGACTCCCATTGCTTCTGATCTTCTTCTTCTCGCGTAGTTCTTCCACAACAATTACACTTAGCTTTTCTTTTCGGATTTTCTAGAGCAACATCCTTGAATAATCTAACCTCAACCTCTATTTATATTAGTCCATAAATGGACTAGTCATGCCAAAACTCTTAATCATTTGCCAGCTCCTACCTTTAATGGTGCACGTGGAAGCTTAGTGTTTAATTTAACCATGCGTAACTTAAACCTCTCCACATGGTCCATTATGTATCCTTAAGAAATTTCTTGCAAGTTTCCTCACCACTTATTGCCTAGTCTTTAGCCTTTGGGAAAAACTCAGCCACATTCTAAGGTTTCCTTGCCTAACTCTTCATCTTACAATAACCTTCAAATGCCTGCTTCTTATCGCATAGCCCATATCAAACAAATCTTAGGAAGAAAATGTGTTTCAAATGCACTTTAACTTTACTTATGTATGGGTCTCAAACTTTAATTCTCAATATATTTCAGATTTTAATTCTTGTTAGGAATAGAAGTTCCATCAAATTTTGTTGTTGCACTTTGGTGGAACCAAGCATTGTAGGAAGAAAACTTGCAAAATAGAAGCATGTTAAAAAGCTGACTAAGTCATGGATCGCGCTCTCTTTAAGATATTTTGCAACTCTGCTCAGATGTGCAAATAAATATCATGTGGCTTGTCAGTAGGAACTGCACTAAAACCAACCGGTATACCACCACTCTATAGATATTTTTTTGCTCGAAAAATTGAATGAAAACAAAATTTGCTAAAAAAAAAGTTGAAGTAAATGGAATAGGAGAAAGGGGGAGCCGTGAGAGAGATAGGAGATGTTGGAATATTTGTTGTGCTATCAAATAAGAAGTGAGGTGAATATATATAGTGGATGGGGGAGGCTACAATGGTCAGGTAATAATGACGTTATATTGTTATGGTTAATGAAAACTGTCCAACGTTCATATAACAATCCAGCTTTTTTATGATAGTCAAAATGAAACGGTGGAATGGTTCAATTTAATTAATCCAACGATTGAAAATAATTCATCAAAATTATTATGTAATTAAATCCAAATCGATTTTTCGAAAACTTCAAAATAAATTTGTTAGCAAAATATTATTTTATTCCTTGTCTCCCTCGATTGGACAGGCGATGACGCACACGCGTGAGGAGATGTCGGCAGACCCACTTTTGCCTATCTTTTGTCTCCTTCCAAAACTTGGGTATCCCTTGAGGCCGAAACCCATAAATGAATGTGTGGGTATTTAAGGGGCTTCCATATTGCTATCTTAGCAATGTGAAAATGTCTACTTTGAATAAAATAATAATATAATTTTTTCATTCTTAAAATTTTCATTTAACAATCTGATAACTTGTAGAAATATAAGTTATTGTAGCATTTTTAGATAGAATAATGTGACCAAAAAGCATAAGAAATGTGTCAAAATGCGTAGCTTATGTTGTAAATTCATAAATATTTAGAAATACACTTTACATAAACTATCATGCATGCTTCACTTTATTTTTAGTGTCTAAATGTAGGATTAAGAACAAAAGAAGAAGCTAGCAAATCACATTGGAACTCACTCGAAAACTAGGCGAGAAGGTCATATTAGTAGGCGAGAAGAAGTTCACTAGAAAACTAAAGTGGTAGATCTAGTTGATGTGACTTAACATAGAAGTAGCTTTCGACACTGATAGGCTCAGAAGATTAGATGTTTTTACCTAAATCTGCCTATATAAAGGAATCCATCACCATTAAAAAAAGAAGGCCCGAATAGGCTGAAGTCTGATCTGAGTCTGAATGGACCCATGTCAAAGCTTAAATGGTCAGACCTTAGAGAGTGGTGGAAAGGAATAGCATTTCTACCGTCTGTAAAGTCTTTCTTCATCTTCTTCGGTTAGTCAACGAGTGAGAGTTTGAGATTGAGTGAAGAAGATCCCATTCCCATCTTTCCCCTAACTTGTATTTGCCTTTATATTCTTTCCAATTTTTTTGTATATTTTGGTGCAATGTACTCATTCATATTATACAGTGGCCTAAGGCCTATATTCTTTAATACTTTGCATATTATACCAGTTTCAAACTTCCATCTCTTTACTGTTCATTCATCTTTGTGTTATTTTTAGTTTAAGTCTCATGATAAGTTATTAATAAGAAGGTTAGTTTACATTTCTTATCGCGTTAGCTGAGCTATTTTCATCACTTGACTAATGTATATCGCCAACTACCCGAGAGGGCAAGTAGCAAGGATATGGCTAAATGCTCCCAATGAGAAGTTTAGAGATAAACTTCGCCTTGGCGAGATAACTTCCATCATTTATATCCTAAGAGGAGAATAAATGTGGGTATTAGGCGTCGAGAGGTTGTCAACCTTAAATGTGAAGCTCTATAAGTCTTGTAAGTGAAGCGTTCTAGATATAACTTTCTTAACGCAGTTTGGTCATTTGGATCCCGAAAGCTAACCATGTGTGGCTTTTAAAGACTCCGAGAGGAGCTCGACTTAATCAAAAAAACATTAGCTAAGTTATATCGCATCAGGGTGTTTGGATTGTTTATTTTCCTAGTAATGCATAGATTTCTTTCACCCCTTCTTTTATACAAGTAAGCCCATAATTCCATTTCGCATCTATTTTAATTCCCCTTTACAGATTCTCTAGTGTAGATAAGTAGATATAGTTTAAGCTTATACTCATTACACTGTATAGTTTATTCTTTTATACTGCCTAAATGCCTAGTAAATCCTAGAACTAAGCTTTGATATCAATTCCATGTGTTTGACTCTAGATCACCTAGATAAACCTATTGTTTTGCTTACACTTGGGCAAGCAATAGGCAAACTTGTACATGATAAGGACTTAGAAATATGTAATGAAAAGATTCATAAAGAGCATTTTGTATGCAATGATCTTGAATTAATGACACATTATGAGGAATGAGATATACTTTACCTCACTATGTCCGAGAAAACCCAAGCACATTCTCCCACATGAAATTTTTTTACTAACAGTCCCCCACTTGAATTTTTTTAAAAACATTTTCATCGAGTAGTATTTATCTGTGTAATACTGTGCTTAATCATAGGTGTCTTACGACTTGAACCTTAAGTAACCATTGGTTGTGAACTTTACCTCTAAAAACATTACACACACAGTATTATTCGAGTACAGTTCTAAATGGTTGTGCTTTAAGACCTTGCACATATATCCTAGTTTAGTGGATGCCCTATTGAACTTTCCTACAATTCCATACAAAACGACCCTCACTTCCACATCCACGAAGGTGAATCTATCAAAAGTAGTCTTATAGCTAGGTACCATACTTGACATCAAGTATAAAATTCATTACGAACTAAGTTCATCCTTTTCATTCGCTTCAGAATATCATGCTAATCATCGAATCATAAGAATGAAACTCCTAGGTGTTTTAGCATGATTCTCTTCATATAACTTATGATCAATTATTATCCATGGAACTTGTTTCTTGGGATCTCCATGTTGAAAGTTTTGTCCTAAAACTCGTAGTTTATAATTTAAAATTATATTCTAGTATAAAAAGTTGTTATTGTGGACTTATTAGTAAAAATAGAATAGTATAATCTTGAATCCAATAAACTAAGGTCTCGAGGCTATCTAGTGTAGACATGAATTTTATGTAGAGACATAAACGTGGATCAAGTTCGAGTATATAGCCTAAATGGTCTTTAGTGTACGAATAAGGTTGGACGTCTTATTTTGGGGACACTGTGGATGTTGCCCAATTAATCTTATTTCGACTATTAATGACCTAGGTAACTTAATCTTAATCCTGAGCTAACTATGAACTTCTATTCACATGGAATTATCCTTAGATCTGCATAAGTGAGAGTAGCTCAACAGCGTTGGCTCAATAAGCCTTCCATTTCAAGGGTAAGACTGGGTGGATAGCCAGAGACATGTGGTGCAAGACGAAATTTTCTCCTACTCTTTTTAGGGTTAGTAGATAGGTTGTTCCCTTAAGGACTAAATCCAAGTCTTGAACAAGGGACCCTACCCTGTTATTGTCCCGAGAAGAATTTGATTTATAAGTTGGACCATAAACCAATTGTTCAATAGTGAATTAGTGGGGCTTAAGGTGTAAGATGTAATCTTTGGGATAAAATGGTATTTTGACCATGCCGAGGTTACAAACAACCTATGAAGGATTAACTTACTAATCATGGTTATATCAGATGAGCACAAATATATCTATAGTGAGGGGAGTCTGGAACGACCCATTAGTTAACTAATGTTGATTAGCTTTGTCTAAAAGAGTTTAGCTAGTTAATCTTGGATCGTCGGAGCCCATGATCTATAGGTTCATTTGGTTCCCCTGCTAGCTCATATAGAATTAACATAGAACAATATGTTGGAATGATTCGAATTGTTTGAAATAGGTAAAGAGAGAGAAACCAACAAATATATGTGATATAATTGTTGGTTATAAATTTAAGATAGAGCTTTATGCTTAAATAGATTTAAATATTAAAAATATGCGGATTCATATTGCTGGGAATTGATAGAAATTGTCAAAGTTTTAAAACGTCAAAATGATGACTTTTGACTTTGAAAGTCAAACTTTGAACTACTTTATGTTGAAATATGATTTTAATTTTGGAAAAATGAATGTGGATTCATGTTTGGGAGGACGGAATTAGTCAAGACGGACGAAATGGTAAAAAGTCAAAATGTTGACTTTTGACTTCAAAAAGTCAAAGTTTTACTTTCATTTAAATGGTCAAATGAGCATATTGCCCTTGGACTAAGTTAGTGGAAAAATCCAATATTTTGCTTGATAATCCCACTAACACTTAGTAGGATAAGTGTCTACATGGGATGTAAATACCTAGCCCACTAAGTTCCACTAATGGTTAGTGGAATGTTAGGTGTTGAGATTTTATGAATAAATTACATGGATTTTTGCATGTAGTTTGCTTATAAATAGGCTTTATGTCAAATGGGTGAGAACTTTTAGTAATTTTTAATGTTGAATTACAAAATAAATATATTTCTCTTTTCTCTCCCTAATCTCAAATCTAAGTTCTTCCTCAAAATTCTATCTCTCTCTTCATTTCCTCCACCTTATGGATCCTACAACTAGTTTCTAAGTTTGAAAAATAACGGGTAAACTCTAGTGGTGGTCCTAAGTTCGAGTTTGTGAGAAGATTATGAGAATCGAGAAGCTATGAAAGTAAGTTTTCTTCTAACCCTAATTTCATTTAATTAGTGTCGTTTGATGCATGTGGATCACTAAATTATTTAGTTGCATTTACAATAAAATTTGATCTTTATTTTCCTACGCATGTTTCGCTTTCCATCACTCTAGTCTTTTAAGTTTGGTTTACCTCACAAGTGATTTAGTTTTCTATATGCTTGAGTCTTATTTTTTCTGAGGTTTTGAAAACCTTCTCTTTAGCTAGTCCTTTCGTCAAAGGATCAACCAAGTTATCATTAGTTCGTACATGATCCACTATCATTGCATCGATAGTGAGAAACTCTCTAATTGTATTGTGTTTATGATGTATCTGTCATCTCTTGCCATTGTAATAACAATTCTAAACTTTGATGATAACTGCAATACTATCACAATGGATCAGTATAGCTAATACCTGTCTTTCCCATGTGGAAATCTCTAATAGTAAGCTTTGAATCCAGCTTGCTTCTTCTCTAGCAGTAACTATTGCTATCATTTCGGACTCAATCGTTGACTAGGCTAAGTCTGTTTCCTGGATTTCCAAGCAATGACCCTTCTTGCTATATTAAAAATAGCTACTTGTAGCATTTGAGTCATTCGAGAGTGAGTTATAATTAGCAATACTGTAACTTCTCTGACAGTGGGAAACTTTTTGTAATGTAATTCTAAGTTCTGGGTTTTCTTAAGGTATCTCATTACTCTTTCTATAACATTCTAGTGTTGTAACCTAGGTCTGTTAGTAAACCTACATAGTAACCCTACAACATAAGCTATATCTGGCCTAGAGCAGTGATAACTTATGACACCATGCCTCGTACATGTCCTTGCCTGGTAGGCGAGACGCCGCGTGACTTGAGCATCCTTGACGCATCCAACGCCAAAGACACTCTGTCTTGAGTTCCTTAAGCTTTGCTTATCGCTTACTCATTCCTTTCTTAACTACAGTCATAACTTAGGTGATAAAGCAACTTAACAAGAGGAATAAGACAACAAATACTTTTATTAACTTAGGTCACGTGATTACAACACGTAGCTAAATTTACGAAATTAATACTTAAAATTAAGATCTAAATACCTAGCAACTCTTCTCGCATAGCAAGCCTTGCACCCTTTCTTTCTTAGCCTTACACCTGATCGCCTAGAAGTAAAACTTTAAACATAAGTGTAAAAGATTCAGTGAGGTTTTAAGACAACCTTTTCCCAATACCTTTGCAAATGTCCTTTCATCAAACATCAAAACAGTTAAAGCAAACAACTTTCCCATAGCAACATATCAAACACATTTGATGCATAAACATATCTTTTTATAGTAACAAATCATCTTACATGGTCAATTCTCATAAACACAACATCTTGTATAAACACACATTAGTTATACTTGTTCCTTAAGCTTTGCTTAATCGCTTCATGACCTTTCTTAATCTTAACTTATACCTTAACAAAAACCTTTAGGCGATATGCAAAAAAAGACATAGAGAAGATAAGCCAAACTAAACTTTATTAATCTTTATCCATGTACTTACAACAGTTTTACATTCACAAACATAAATGAAACAGTTTAAAAACTGAAGCTAAAATGCCTTGGCAGCCTTCTTACCTGGCAAGTCCCCCAACCTTCCCTACTTGGCTTTAATGCCTGTTCCCGGGAAGAAGAATTTTAAAACATAAGTCTATGGACTTAGTGAGGTTTTAATAAATCCTTTTTGCAAACATCTTTTATAAACTTTAATTCGCGAAACAAATAAAAAATATAAATTCATCTTTTACATACAACACAACAATTTCATATATAAATATTCATTTCGCATAATGCTCATACATTTCTTTTGCCAAGGATCTCGAATCATTCTCAACGCTAGGTCACGTAACTTCATGTTTAGATTACTATAATAATAACATTTAAGGATATACAGATTCGTCCTTGTTACCCAAGCTGCTAAGTGTAATACGCTCCTTCCAATGTATTAACTAGCATCTCTGCAACCACATGTAGCCCCGTACACCCCATGGTAGCCCTTACTCTTTATGTGCACATAAAAGTTAGCTCAATTAAAAGAAAGCAACCAATAGTTTGGAAACAATTCATAATCCTTTTTCTTTAGAACATTTGAAATGGAAATCATTATTTAAAATTAAACATAAATAAGAATCGAAAATCATTTAATACATTTAAAAAGAAAACACTCACTACACAGCTTTGCCAATAATCTTCAAAGGCCTCCCTTCTTCCTCTTCTCGCTTAGCAATTTGGGCAACACTTCCACACTTTAACTTCTCTTTAAATTTCCAGAATAACAATAACCAATATTCGGACCTCAAACCTTTATTTATACTACTTCTTAATTGAGCTTAGTCACCCTTAAACTCTTTTCCTTCTGTCAGCTACTACTTATAATGGTGCACGTGTAAGCTTAAAAGTTATCTTAAACATGTTTAATCCTAATACCTACATGTTTCCTATAACATAGGAAATTCCTATCAAGTTTTCCTTACTTCTTCTTGCTTAGTCCTCTTTCTTGCATAATTCTGTAATCGCATAGGAACACTTAGGCTTTGAAAATATTTCTCGTGAACTAACCTAGACCTCCCATTCTTCTCACTTACTTTTACTTCAAAACTTTTAGTTCAAAATACTTAGCCAAAAATTTACTTCTTTGTTCTTAATTTAGGTATAAGTCTTACACCAAATTATTATGGTCTTTTAGGTAGAACAATGAAGTCAGACCGTAGGATAAAAGTGCCAAAGCGCGTAGCTTTCATCGCAAATTCACAGAGATAAGAGAATATAGCCTATATAAGTCTCCATGCCAATTTTACCATGCTTTCATTGTTTTTAACGTACGATAATGATGAAAATAATAGATATAATGAATTGCAAGAGGACTACATGTGAAAAGCTTATGCGATAGGAAGATTGCCTGACAATTAACACCACCAAGTGAGATGCCAGATCATTATGCGATTTATGATTTATTAGGACAAGAATGGTAGTTGGAGTTGACATGACTTGACAAGGCTGCATTCGATATTGACATGTGCAGAAGAATAGAAGCTTCCTACCTAAAGTAATGTTTTGTTATCTTATCATTTTTAACTTTTCTTTATATAGCATTTGTACTAAGAATTCAATGGTTGAGAGGTCTAAAATTTTTAATATAAACACATTGCACTTGCATTATTATTCTCCTAGTTCTTTACTTATATCGTATGCTAGCTTCCTTTATTATGATTGAAATAAAAAAAAAAGTTAAAGTATTTTCTTTAAGAAATATGAATGGCTACAATGTTTAGTTTGTTTAATTAAAGCTATATTGAACACCTAATTCCATTCAAGAGAAAGAATTACGTATTAGGAGTTAACTACTCGAGAGAGAAAGTTACTAAGATCTTATGAAACAAGCTTAGAAGTGATTTTAGAAAAAAATCAATTATGCGATTTGAATCTTATCATACATATCAGAAATGCAAGTGTTATGCCATTTAGGCATCGAGAGGTTACTTGCCTTAAATAAAGGTGGAAACATGAATATCGCGTTTAAAAAAATTTAGATATGAATCTCATGCTTCTCTTTAGCATATGTACCTCGAAATGGGAGCATGTGTAGTGAAGGCATTGAGAGGTTGCTAGCCTCACTTTGAAGTTGAATATGATATTCATATTTGCCTTAATTTGAACCATCTTCTTTTCATTTCACTTTATTTCATAGTAACTCTCCCTTCATTATTTCTGAAGTCTATGATAAGCAAAGCTAATTAGTTCAACAACATTCACAATCACCCATGTTCATGTCACCTTTCACACCCCACCACTATTGTAAATAATAGTATTAGTTTAGAAGGATGATATTGTGAATATATTCATTTTATAATGTACAATCCAAGTTATTGTAAGATGTTATAATCCAAGTTATCGTAAGATCCCTATGTTTGACTTTAGTTTAGTTAGTAAACCTTTTTTTTTTTTTGCTTACACTTAGATAACAGAGGAGAGAAAAACTTGTACACAATATAAAAATCATAAGGTTTAAACAACAAAATAAAATTATGCTAATTGCACCTTTTATCGCATGTGCATAATCTTTTCGCCTATACGAAGCCGCATACTTAGAACCTTAATGATAAAACTACAAGAATTAGATTGCATGAGATAACTACTACATTGCATATTTTACTTATAAGACTGTAATATTGATAACTTGTAGAAATACAAGTTTTTATGACCTTTTTGAAGGGTTGAAAGCCTTTTACAGCAGAAGAATTAAAAGAGATCATAACTCAGTTTAATTGGAACTTAAAAAATACCAATACATTGGAAAAACTAATTTCTATGGCTAAACATGCTTTCAAGAAAAAATATAGAGAAGAAGAAAGAAAAGGAAACTTACGATCGTTGACGTCTTTGTATCTACAAAACTCTAAATTGGGGAACACCACCACTTGGAAACCTTCCTATTCTCTGGATTTAGATGGTTTGTGGAGACCAATTGAGAGGAAATTTTTTTTACAGAGAAATTTTTTTTCAGAGAGAATTAGAGAGTCTTCAGAATCACTGAACTCAAAGAACAGTTCTTCTGTTTTATTACACAAAAAATTCCCTATTCTTCAGATGGAAGAAGTGGGAAGTTGAGAGAATAAATGGAAACATGGGAAAACCATCCACGTTCCCTATTAATTTAATAAATCAATATTAAATTAATATATATTAAAATAATTAATTAACTTAATAATTAATTAAATTATATTTAATTAATATTTTCATTTAAATCATATTTAAATGAAAATCTCTCGCATAACCTATAGTTTTAAGGGACACTTTCCTAAATATAACAAACTATTGAAATATTTACGACCCACGTAACAAAACCCATAAAGTTAGCCATTTTTTAAATATTCCAAATTTTCCCTTCCATCCTTTTCTCCTCCCTGCGATTTTTTAATTGTCTTCCTCCGTACTAGTCGTCTTCTTTTGTACTCTTCTTTTTTAGCTGCGACTTCTTCCATTTTTTTGTTTATAGATTTCAGTAACCAAATCTATTTCTTTCTATCGTCTTTCTCACTTTTTTAGATATGTGCATGTTTTTCTTTTTCTTTCTTCTTTTTTTTTCATTCACTGCACGCATTGTATTGTCTTTCTTCTTTTCTTCTTTTACATTTAGATTAGGTAACCAAATGGTGTATAAGAATCTTGAAAAAATTGGTTAGGCATTTAAGTTAACGTAACCAAAACTAAAAGATTGTGTATAAAGAATATTAAAAAAAATCATTTATACCAAATTTTGAAAAAAAAAAAACCGTTTAGATTTAGGGTAGCAAAATCTAAATGATCGTATAGCAAATTTTGAAAAAAAAAAGTTGTTTAGATTTGGAACCCCAAATCTAAACTATCGTGTAGTCAAATCTAAACGATCGTATACCAAATTTTGAAAAAAAAATAGTTTAGATTTGTGGTAGCCAAATCTAAACGACCGTGCAGCCAAATCTTAAATGATCGTGTAACCTAGGGGTGTTCAAAAAAACCGATAACCCGACCAACCCGGATTACCCAACCCAAACCGTAAGGGTTGGGTTGGGTTAAATTTTATGTTGGGTTGGGTTGGGTTAGAAAATTGGAGAAAAAAAGGTTGAGCTGGGTTGTCGGGGTTATGCAAGTTAGGGGTAGGGTTGACCCGGCCCAACCCGATTATATATACATATATAGATATATATATATATACACCTAAAACCTAAAAGTAAACCTTATTTTGAATTAACATTCTATACTTGAAATTTGAATGTATAACACACATATATATTTGTCACCTGGTACCTTGAATAATAATTTGTTCACCTTGCATATTGAAAAATAATATGAAAATTTGTCTAAATAAATTATGGAGAGATGAAAAAAAAAAGAACCCGCCAACCCAACCCGGCCTAACCCGAATTTTTTGGATTGGGTTGGGTTGGGTTGACCCTTACGAATTGAACCGATAGGGTTCATTTTTTGCCAACCCGGATACTTTTGGGTTGGTCCATAATTTTCCTCCAACCCGGCTCAAGCCGGCTTATGTACACCCCTAGTGTAACCCAATTAATTAAACGATCGTGTAACAAATTAGTAAAGTCTAAACGATTGTGTACTAAATCGCGTTACCAAATATATTATGCACATTGTTGATGGGGAATTTTTGGTATTTTACACGTTGGGCTTCTAGGCTTTTTCCATTTTCGGAATTGTTTTATACAGTGTAAATACTTTGCAGCTTTTTTATATTTTTGAAAAAACCCCTAGTTTTAATCTAATAAATTTAATTAAATCAAATTAACTAAACTATTAATTGATTTCTCCAATTAATTAATTTCTAAATTAAATATATTATATTTAATTTAATCCAAAATTTGAATCATATTCAAATATAAATTTCTCTCATAACCTATAGTTTTAATATGTATCACATACACATTAAATTTTAACCTATAGTTTTAATATGAATCTAATTCACATTAAACTAATATTTGAACACATTCAAATATTTTATTCTCTCATTATTTAATTTTTGAATCATATCCAAAATTAAATTTGAACATTTCAAATTACAACCAATATAAATAAATCTCATTACTCTCTATAAGGTAGGAAGGGGATCTAATGAACCTACAGATCAGAAGCTACAACGATATGAGATTAATTGGTCAAACTCATTAACCACATTAATCAATATTCGTTACTGTGTGTACACTCCACTAAAGACTCACAGCTGAACTCTTCTCACTGTAGATATATTTCTGTGTCCACGGATATAGACCAATTACTAGTAAGTTTGTCCTTCATAAGTGTTCGTAACACCAGCTGGTCAAATTATCGTTTTACCCCTAGATTACTTATAGTCCTTGAATATCGGTGCTCCTCTAATGAACAATCTGTTTATGGTCCAACCACTAAGTAGAAACCCCTCACGTGCCATAGAGAGGGTAGGACCCTTTGTTCAAGTCATCGAGACACCATTTAAGGGAACACTTATCTACTTACCCTAAAGTCGGGAAGGAGTGAATTCCATCTTGTGTGATTATGTTCCCAGCTCCCTACTCGGTCTTGTCCCTAAAATGATAAACATATTGAGTCGACAATTTGGCTACTCTCGCCCGTACAAATCAAAGGACAATCCCTCACAAACAGGAGTTCATAATACACTCAGGATTAAGACTAAGTTACCAAGGTCATCCTAATGAAATATAAACCCAACTAGTTAACGGAGTTACATCTAGTGATTACTATTTCGTGGTCGGTCTTATGCAAACTCATTGCATAGGATACCCTCACTCGTATATCACATACATGAATGCATTGGATCAATGGGTTTGTATCAAATACAAAGTGATCCGTATCCATAGTGTTACCAGGATAACGTACCCAACCTTAACCCTATATTGTAGACTTTTTAAGTTGATCTTGAATATTAATCCCCCTATGTCTCTACATACTGTTTATGACTCATCAAACAACTTAGGATGTTAGTTTATTGGATTTAGGTTATTAAGACAAAACTAATAATATAATCAATAACACTTATTGAAATTATAATAATAAAACACTTTATTAATAATGGCCAATGGATGTTATTTAATATCTACGAGTTTTAGGACATAAAACCCAACACTTTTAGGTAGAACATGTTGAATTTATGTCCTAAAACTCGTAGTTTATAGTTTAGTGGGAGAACTTTTTGGTATATGCCCTAGTTTGTTGTACTCATATGTTTATTATACTCATATGAGTAATTCTCTCACGGTTAAATTCAACATTGTTTTCTCACACTAGGAGTTTTAGTCCAAGTGGGAGTTTGTTGGAATTTATGTCCTAAAACTCGTAGTTTGTAGTTTAAAACTATATTCTACTAAATAAAGTGGTTATTGAGGATTTATTAGTGAAAATTGAATATTATAATCTTGAAGCCAATAAATTAAGGTCCAGAGGTTATCTAGTGTAGACTTGAACTTTATGTAGAGACATAAACTTGGATTGAGTTCGAGTATATAGCCCAAACGGTCTATAGTGAATGAATAAGGTTAGGCGCCTTATTATGGAATCACTATGGATGCAACCCACTTTGTAGTTAGTACAAACGAAGTGATCCTAAATCCTTCTTGTAGAGACATGGAAGTGGGGGCATCCTATGTAAAGAGTTTACATAAGATTGGAACCATGAAATGGTCATTTTTAAGTTATAACACCGTTGACTATATAAACTGACTATTTCATATATGTTGATCTAGGTGATTTTTAATCTTAATCCTAAGCTAAATATGAGCTTCTGTTCAAACGGTCTTATCCTTAAATCTGCAAAAGTGAGGGCAGCTCAATTGTCGCTTGCCCAACAAGCCTACCATTTCAGAGGTAACATCGGATGGATGGCTAGGAACATAGGGTGAAAGATGGAATTCACTCCTACCCATTTTAAAGTTAGTAGATAGGTTGCTCCATTAATGACTGAATCCAATTCTTGGACAAGGGATCTCGCACTCTCATTGGTCCAAGAGGGATTCGGTTTATAGGTTGGACTTTAAACCAAATGTTCAATAGTGGATCAGTGGGACTTAAGGAACAAGATGTAGTCTCGGGGGTAAAACGGTATTTTGACCCAGCCGAGATTACGAATCCCAAGTAACACGCATGACACTGGTTAAATGCTAACCCCTGTTCAGCGAAGGGAGATTGCCAAGTCTCAAAATGGGCTTATTGCAAAATGATCCAGTGTATGGTGTTGTAGACTCATTGTGTAACTCCTAGGTTTGAGAATGTGAATATGGTGAGACACTGTTGGATGTCCCAGGTAACTCTCGTGATACTAGCTAGAACGAATCCCATATCAGCGACGGGTGATTCCCAAGTCAACGAATAACCTTACGTCGTTGATTGTAGTACAATTGGTAGCTCGTTGTGTAGTTGTTTGAGTTTTGATAATTATATGATTTGTATTAATAGTTCCTTGCATCAAACTGCATGTGTTATGATTTACTTTTTATTTTTTTGTGGATTTTTTGTGACTTTTTCCCAAAACGTTTTCTCAAACCCATCACTTACTAAATCTTTTTGACATATGTTTTAAGTTTTCTTTTCCTATGTTGTCAGGCGTTGAAGCAAAGTGAAGGATAGATTTTAGGCATTGTAGCTTAGTTAAGGAAGGAAGATAGAGTTACTATGTGGCCTTACATGGTGCGTTAGACATGGAAATTACTAATGCACCTGAGGAGTCAGTTGGTAAGCGGATTGCTCCTTAGTGCAGATGGCCCGACTATGATAAAGGCAGAGCAATATCCACGTTAATGAGGCCTAACCCAATGAGCTAGAGAGCAAAAGAGTCGAAGAACCGAGCTAGAGGAAGGAAAGCTTCACACCTCAAGAAGCAACATTAGGCAATGGACGAGGAAAGGGTATCCTTGCGAAGCAATTGAAGAGGCAAATAAGGGAAGAAGACATTAACTAGAGCAGAGGTTGAGTACTAGTGCCAAGAGAGTTCCACCAAGCGTCTTCCACCATAAAACAAAGAGTTACACCTTGATGGAGAAGAGAGAACCCGATGCATTGCTACACGATGAAGCGAGCAAATTAGATGTCAAGTTGGTAAAACTGTGTTAAGCGAGGGAGGCCTAAAGACTATGTTGTAAGGTAAAGTTTAAGTTTTATTTGAACATTGTAAAAGTGTTAAGTTAATAAAGAAAAGTTTTGTATTCATTCCACTATATTATCTCTTGGGGTATGTCGCGTAAGTAGTTGAAAGATATTCTTGAGCTAAGCATTAAAGGCCCAGTGAAAGGCTAAGCTAATGAAATTTAACTTGTTGTATTCCGCTGTTGTGTTAAGAAGGCTTGACATTTAAGTCTTGCATTGAGATTGTAAAAGAAAATTTATTCCGTGTACTAGGCATTCAACGTTTACTACTCGGTGTTGTAAGCGTTGAAGGTCTAGGCGGCACACCTCCACTTAGTTGTGATAAACGACTCTTAGGACGAGACGTGACAAGGAAAATGTTGCTATTTCCACAAGAAAGTTCCATAGAGGTTTGACCTTTGGAACTAAGTTTATGTCTTCTTCAATTGGCACTAAGAAGTGGAAGAAGAAGAAGGGTGGTCAAAGGAATAAAGTTAATCACGCTTCTGTTAAAATGAGCAAGAAAGCAAAGGTTGCAAAAGGAATATGTTTTCATTGCAAGCAGGAGGGACATTGGAAGAGAAACTGCCCCAAGTACTTGGAAGAAAAGAAGAAGGCCAAATGAGGTAAATGTGATTTACTAGTGTTGGAGAATTGTTTAGTGGAAAATAATGATTCAGCCTGGTAATAGATTTAGGTGCCATTAACCATGTTTGTTCTTCATTTCCAAGAATTAGTTTCTGGCAACAGTTGAAGACTGGAGAGATAACGATGCGAGTTGGAATTGGGCATGTTGTCTCAATGGTTGTAGTGGGAGGGCTTTAACTTTGTTTATAGAAATATTTTCTTTTATTAGAAAACATGTATGTTGTTCTTGATTTAAAAAGGAACTTGATTTTTGTAAACTTCTTACTAGAACAATCTTACTCTTTTTCATTTTAATGTAAAAAAAGTTTTTCTTTGCAAAAATGGTGTTGAGGTTTGTTATACAATGTTAGAAACTAATCTTTATTTGTTAAGATGGCTAACATCTAAAGCCTTCTTTAGTACTGAAATGTTAAAAATTGCAGTGACTCAAAACAAAAGATTTACTTCTCCAAAAGAAAAATGCTCACTTATGGCACCTAAGATTAGGTCACATAAATCTAAATAGGATTTAGAGATTAGTAAAGAATGGACTTCTAAGTGAGTTAAAGAAAATTCTTTACATGTATGTGAGTCATGCCTTGAAGATAAGATGACCAAAAGGCCTTTTACTGTAAAAGGTCATAGGGCCAAAGAACCCCTGGAACTTATACATTCAAACCTTTTTACTTTAAAAGAAGGGTTTGAGTAATTTTGTACTTTACTAATGATTAATCAAGATATGGGTATGTTTGTTTAATGCAACATAAGTCTGAAGCCTGTGAAAAGTTCAAGGAATACAAAGTTAAAGTTGAAAATGCATTAATTAAAGCTATTAAAACGTTTTGATCTGATCCAGGTGGAGAGTATATGGATTTGAAATTCCAAGACTATTTGATGGAATGTGAAATTGTATTCCAACTATTAGCACCTGGCACACCTCAACAGAATCGTGTATCGGAAAGGAGAAATCAAACCTTGTTGGACATGGTTCTATCTATGATGAGTTATGCTTACTTACCTAATTCATTTTTGGGTTATGTAGTACAAATTGCAGTCTATATTTTGAATTGTGTTTCATCTAAAGTGTTTCTGAAACACATGTGAAATTATGGAATGGTTATAAAGGTAGTTTACATCATGTCAGAATCTAGGGTCGTCCAGCACACGTTCTTGCGACTAATCCTAAGAAATTGGAATCTCATTCAAAATTATGTTTATTTGTAGGCTACCCTAAAGAAACTAGAGGTGGTTACTTCTATGATCGTGAAGATATTAAAGTGATTTTATCGAAAAATACTAAATTGTTAAAAGAAGACCACACAAGGGAACACAAACTAGGTAGTAAGATAGTATTAAATGGACTTTCCAATGAAACTACTGAACCTTCAACATGAGTTATTGAAGGCCAAGTGCATTAACAAGAGTTATTCATGTTAGTTCATTTACTAGGTCACATCAACCACAATTATTGAGGAAACCTCGATGAAGTGGGAGGGTTACGAACTTACCTATTCATTATATGAGTTTAACTGAAACCTTAACTGTCATATCTAATGGAAAAATTGAAGATCCATTACCTTTTAAGAAGGAAATGGAGGATGTAGATAAAGGTGAATGGATCAAAGCTATGGATCTTGAATTGAAGTTTATATACTTCAATTCAGTCTGGGATCTTGTAGCTCAATTTGATGGAGTAAAACCTATAGGTTATAAATGGATCTGTAAAAGAAAAAGGCGATGGTAAGGTGCAAACTTTTAAAGCTAGACTAGTGGCAAAGGGTTATACCTAAGTTGAAGAAGTTGACTATGAGGAGACTTTCTCACCTATTGCCATGTTAAAGTCTATTCGGATACCTTTGTCCATTGCTGCATATTATGACTATAAGATTTGGCAAATGGACGTTAAGACTACTTTTTTAAATGGTAATCTTGAAGAGACCATCTATATGCAACAACTAGAAGGATTCATAACTCCAGGTCAAGAGCAAAAGTTTTGCAAGCTCAATCGTTCCATTTATGAATTAAAACAAGCTTCTTGGAACATAAGATTTGATACCATAATAAAATCTTATTTGCTTTGATTAAATTGATGATGAATCTTGTGTCTACAAGAGAATCATTAACAATTTAGTAACTTTCTTAGTTTTATAAGTAGAAGATATCCAACTCATTGGGCATGATATAGGTGTACTAACTACTATCAAATAATGGCTAACAGCCCAATTTCAAATGAAAGATTTGGGAGAGACATAGTTTGTTTTAGGCACTTAGATCTTTAGATATCGTAAGAATAAAACACTAGCTTTGTCTCAAGCATCGTATATTAACAAGATCGTCATTAAATATTCAATGCAACACTCTAAGGGAGGCTTAGTACCTTTCAGGAATGAAGTTACTTTGTCTAAGGAACAGTGTCCTAAGACACCTCAAGGTGTTGAAGAAATGAGACAGATCCCCTATGCATCAGTTGTTGGCAGCTTGATGTAAGTGATGTCATGTACTAGACGTGTGTTATGCGTTGGGTATAGTTATAGAAATACAAGTTATTATAGACTTTTAGGTAAAATAATGTGGTCTTATCGCGAATATGAGAAAAGGAAGAAAAAAGAGAACAAAATAGGCGATTTGACTAATCTGCGAATAACATGATACAAAAGAACCTTATCTCTATTTTACTGTCTTTTAGTGCACTAATTGCAGAATTTTTGACAAAAGAAGAGATGCTCAACGATATACTGGTTATGCGAGGAGACACACTTAACCTATGCAATGATAAATACTGCAAGTTGGGCGACATGATGCACTAGTAGACAAATTTGGTTGGTGCAAATCTCAGAAAAAGGGTTTTTTCATGGCACCGATGCAACTTTTTTGAGGCATTAATGATGCATGCAATGTCCTGTTAACATCAAGTGTTGTCTATAAATAGAGCCTCTCACTTCAAAACAAGGTGTGCACATTTGGCTGGAGAGCAAGTTGATGCATCGTCCGTCTTCTCACTTCCCTTGAGTTTTAGGTGAGTGCTTAGAAAAAGAGAGAGAGAGCGAGAGAGAGAGAGAGAAAGTTTATCTCTTTCATCTTCCCCCTCATCAATAGGCAAAAATCAGAGTCAAAGAGTATGAGAAATCAGACTCTGCAGTGAAACACATTCTCTTGTATTCCAGTTTACATTTTTCTTGTATTGTTTTGTAAGATTTACACTATGGCTGAGTGACCAAAAGTTATTTTTATGAAAGCAATGCATTTGTCCTTTCATTCTCCCATATTTCTTATACTTTCCATGTTCAATTTGTTTGGTTAGCTAGCGAGCAATGAAATATGTTTTTAATATCTAGATAATCAGAATGTATGTGTTATGAGTTTTACTGTGTTGAACGTGGATATCTAGGCATTGTACATTTGAGAGAAGAACAATGACATAGATTATAATTGCCTAACTAGTGAGAACTCGCATTTAGCTAAGCGAGTGGCGTAAAGCTTGTAGCAATACAATCTTATCACCAAATTCATCCTGTTCATACATTATGGAGATGTCAATGAACTCTTATCACATGAAAATATAAGAAAACAAAATGAAAAGTTGGCGATTTGATTATTCAGCGAAATGCATGATATAAAAGAACATTATCCCTCTTTTACTATGTTTTAGTGCTTTAATCGTAGGATTTTAGGCAAAAAGGAGTGAAGCTCGATGATATGTTTACACAAGAAGACACGTTCAACATTTACAGTGTAAAGAAGTACAAACTAGGCGTTTAAGGCACTAGCAAACAAAATCGATTGGGGGGAAATTTAGAGAAAGGACAAAAGGATGTTTGTGTAGCGCTGTTGCAGCTTTTCAGAGGCCTTAATGGCATGTGGCGTCCTATCAACATTAACTCTTACATTTAAATAACACCTCTCACTACAGAACTTGTGTACACATTTTTTGCTAAAGAGCAACTTCTTACATCGTCAATCTTCTCTCTTCCCTTGTGTTTTAGGTGAGTGCTTAGAACAAGAGATAGAAAATCATTCCCTCCATTCCCCTCTCATCAATAGGCAAAAATCAGGGCCAAAGAGTGTGAGAAATCAAACACAACAACATAACATCTTTATTTGTATACCAATTTGTATTTTTGCTATGTTGTTTTGTAAGATGAACACCATGGTCCAGAGACCTAAAGTTGTTTGTTTTAAAACAATACATTTCTTCTTCCATTCTCCAATATTTCTTATGTTATCCATGTTCAATCTGCTTGGTTGGCTAACTAGTAATGAACTGTGTTTTTGATACTTAGAGATCAAAATGGATATACTATGAGTTTTGCTAAATTAAAGGCGAATATCTTAACATTGTACATTTAAGAGAAGAACAATGATATATATTGTAATTGCCTGACAAGTGAGAACCACATTTAGCTAAGTGAGTTGCAAGAAGATTGTAGTAATGCAATTTTAACACCAAACTCATCCTTCGCATAAATTACCGAGAGGATACTGTGTATGGCAAATGCACCTAGAGATTAGTCGCCTTAATTAAGCATAATTTACTAATACCACATTCAAGATGACCAGATACAAATCAAATCTTAACTTTGTGTATTTGTATCCTAAAAGGTGAGCCAGTATGGCAAAAGCGTTGAGTTGTTGTTCGCTCTAATTTTGAGTTAATACATTCTTTGTATTGCCTTGAAGTATTATAGCACAACTTATTGCATTTAGGCAATTATACCTTTCCTTCCTCGCCATGTTTATAATGAGTTCATATCCTATTATTCCATCTTGCCATGCTCACTTTGCACTGAAAATTGCACGATAGTGTAAATAGTTAGGCTAATTAGCATACTATTCATAATTGTAATGTATAGCCTATACCCCATGGTTTAGTGCGCAATAGGATAAATTAGGAACTTAAATTCCCTGTTTTCGACTCTAGACTTACCAGGAAACCTCTCTTCGCTTATACTTCGGCGATATACTAGAAAACTTGCTGCATAACGTTTAGCTTTAGCAGTTTAGCAATGCATGAATAGGAGTGCACCTTTTATCGCATCACCCTATTTAGTCTCTTAATAGTCGTTCACTTAAAGCCCCTCATGCTAAATCTACAAGCATAATACTTGTGAAAATATAACGCATAAACAAACATGAATGTTCTTTTCGTTGTTGCTGGGAAATTTCAAGTTTTCTTATTTAACTCAATTGTGTGCTAAATTGTGCAGAAGTTCAATTTCAGCTGAATCACGTCCTTTAGTCGAAGAGTGCGTGAACAAGTTTATGAGTAAAGGTGAACAACTTGAATTCCAACTCGAGCCCTAGATTGAGTGAATGTTTCGGAGAAACCACAAACAAAGGCAGAGGCAAAAATATGTGAACATGGAAAATTATAATAACAATAATAATAACCTTGCCAATCAAAATGTCCCAAAGAAAAATCCCACACATTTAACCCATGATTTGGACTGCCCTATCAGATAATATGCATCAGTGAACCATTACGATTTTAACCTGAGTATCGTGTATTTGGTGTTTAGTGAAAATTCATGGTTCAAAATCAAACCAGTAATGCTCCAAATGATCTAGAATACTAGACAATTTAGGGGGACAGCTACGCAAAGATCTTCATGAGCATACCAAAAATTTCTATTCTATTTGTGGTTCGTTCAACATACTATGAATGTTGCGAGATGAGTTGCATTTAGCATTATTTCTGTTAACACTAAGCGACGAAGAAAAACAATTGGCAAACTCCCTAGAGGAAGAGGAAGCGAGAACTTGGGATAGTTCAATTGAAAAGTTCATGAAGAAGTTCTTCCCAACCATTGAAAATGCAAGAAGAAGGCAGAACCTGGTGTCCTTCAAAACGTGATAGTGAGAATTTAATCGACGCGTGGAGGAAATTGAAGGGGATGATCAAGAGATGCTCTCACCATAGCATTCTTGGATGTGTTCCTACTGAGCAGTTCTATTTTGGGCTGAGCAAGGACACACGACAATTTGTTGACGCTGTGTTTACCGGTGGGATGTTAAGATCATCCTATAGCCAAGTCAAAACTGCGCTGAACACTAAGCCCAACAATAGTAATGAATGAAGAGACAATGGTTTTGGATCATGGAATGACAATTGGGAAAATAGAGAAGATAAGGGAAAGTTAAAAGATGGAATGGATAGAAACGTAATGGTGGCGTTACAAGGTCAAGTCATCGAAATGAACAAGCTTTTTCAATATATGACATTATCGCAGGAGAGTGCTATAGGGAGCTTCGTTTAGGCGATGCAACAGGTGACTGAAATGGGATGCATAAGGTTCGGAACGCCCCATTACACCGATGCATGCCCACTGAATACTAAGATTGTTGCTTATGTCAACAATGGCCCCTACTCCTATACGTACAATGCAGAATGAAGAGACCATCCACATTTCAGTTAGAGGGTCAAGAGCAGAATGTTCAATAGCGACAAGGTGGCCAAGGTAATTACAAAAGTAGAGTACCTGGCTATCGCCAAAAGTTGTACAATGAGAGGCCACAATAGTTAGATAAATGCCACCACCACTACATCAATCCTAATCATTCTTCATCTTCTTCTTTATTATCAATGGAGCCCTCTTTCGTGAATATATACAGAGGAATTCTACCCTTTTATACAGCCAAGCATCATCTATAAAGAATTTTGAGTTGCAACTGAGGCAACTCACAAGTGATGTCTCTAGAAGATCGATGGGATCCTCCCGAGCAACACTGAAATGCCTAATCAAGTGGGAGGTTCCGGTAAAGAAAAGTGTCAAGTGGTGATACTCAAAAGTGGAAGGAACTTCACCTTCGCAAACCACAAACTGAATGTAGAAGCTCGATCCACTTCTACCTTTACTATTGAGATTAGCAACTCCAGTAGTGCTTCTAATCCTTTAAACTTCCCATTAACTAATAATGCTTCTTCCTTGCAGAATAAAAAAGTACCAAACAAGGAAGTGGAGAACACAAGACAAGAATAGCAACGCAATGAAGTGTTTAACTAGGCGACAAGCTCCAATCCTTTATCACCTTCTTTATTTCTTGGTCGCCTAAAAAAAAGGGCGACAATCAACAATTTTTCAAGTTTTTGGATGTTTTAAAGCAGTTACACATCAACATCCTATTTGTTGATGTGTTAAAGTAAATGCCTTCCTACGTCAAGTTCCTAAGACATCTTGGTAAAGAAGAGGAAGATTAATGATTTTGAAACTGTTGCTCTAATGCAAGTAACAAGAAACGTCTTCAAGAATGGGGTGCCAGAGAAGATGGCATATCCTGATAGCTTCATTGTTCCCTACTCAATAGGCGGAATAGATTTGGGTTGTGCTCTATCTGATCTTGGGTCGAGCATCAACTTGATGTCTCTTTCTATCTTGAAGAAATTAGAGATAGAGGAGGTCCAATCAACTCAAATGAGGCTCTAATTTGCTGACATATCCATTGCTAAGCTAAAGGACAATATTGAAGATGTTTTGGTGAAGGTAGAGTTTTTGTTTCCCATAGACTTCGTTATTCTGGATTACAAAGCTGATCCAGAGTTTCCAATCATTTTGGGGCGACCATTCTTGTCAACTGGTCATGCCCTCATAGATGTTCACCCGGGGGAGTTGACTAGTGACTGACAAATTCTTGTGTTATGTTGATTTTAAAGATGAGACTTGTATGGTTCATAGTATGTCATTGATTGAAGATCATTGCATATAAAATGCTACTTATGAATCTCTTCATTATGCATTAAGATATGATCATTGGATGCAAAATGCTCTCGATATCTCTATTCAACATATTGAAACTAAGTCCTTGTCGTGTACAAGTTTTTCTATTGCGTGCCCAGATATAAGCAAAACAATAGGTTTATCTGGATGATCAAGAGTCGAACATAGGGAATTAATATCAAAGATTAATTCTAAGATTCACTCATCAATTTGGCGGTATAAAAGAATGATGAATCATGAATAAATTAATATGAACTAAACTAAAACTACTATGTACTCTACATATTTTGTAAAGGCGAACTAGATGGATGCGAAATGAAGATATAAACTAAATTGTATGAGAACGGGTGAAGGAATGTCTATGCATGACTAGGCGATTGTACCATGAAAGGTTCCATAACTACTTTATAATTAAGGCGAGCTCCTCTTAGAGTCTTTATATGCCACACTTGTCCATATTTTGGGGTACAAATGACTCGACCTAGTTATGTGAGATATATCTAGAGGAATTTATTTATAAAATGTATAGAGCTTAACGATTAAGGACAACCTCAGGTGTCTATTGCCCACACTTGTCCTCCTTTTTGGGTACAAATGATGGAAGTTATCTCGCCAAGGTGGAGTTTGTCTCCAAACTCCTCCAGACGCGCGTTAGCCATATCCTTGCTACTTGCCTTCTCGAGTAGTTGGCAATAAGCATTGGTCAGATTGGTCACAAGAGTAAATAAAGCGACTTATTAAGAACTTATCACAAGACTAAACTGCTAATAACACATTTATTGATGAACAGTAGAGAGATGTATGAATAAATATCTTATAAACTTGTAATATATATTAAAGAATGTAGGCCTTCGGCCATCGTCAACATATATTACAAGGAAATAAAAATGGGAAAAAAGGAGAATGGAAACTATTTACAAGTTAGGGGAAGTGGAAATGGACTTCGTTTCCTTCAAACTCTAGGTTCTCACTCATAGTTGGAAGAAGATGACTTTTACAGACAAAAGAAAGGCTACATCTTTCCACCACTCTAGACTTTGGTCAGAGATCAGCATATGACTTTTCACACAACCAACCACTTTGGTCTATCTAAGCCTTATTTTCTTGATGTTGATGGAGTTTTTTATAAAGGCAACTTTCAACGGTAAACTTCTATTCTTCTAGTCATGTCAGCGTCAAAAGCTACCATTCCCAACTACCATTCTTGTCTTCTAGTGAACCATGCTCGTGTACTGATGAAGCTTCTAGCGTAGTATTTGTTTTTGCCAGACTGTCTCTTCTCACGTATCTCTTTCGTGATATCCTCTACAATTCACTAATCTCTTCTTTTGCTTTTATTCTGCATTAAAACACTAAAATGCGATAAAATAGGTATAAATGTTTATGTAAAGTGTATTTCTAAATACTTATACTTTTTCAACATAATCATGGCATTTTAATACACTTCTTCTACATTTTGGGCTTGTTATTCTATAAAATAGGCTACAATAACTTGTATTTCTATAAGTTATCAATAATGCATTTTAAAGATGAAGAGATTAAGTTCAATGTTGCCAATGCAATGAAGTTCCCCGTCGATGTTGAGAACTGAAACGCGATAGAGTCCCTTCGATGGGACTATTGCAAGGAAGAAGCCTACTATGAGCTGTTTAGCACTAAAAAATTCCTTAAGCAAGATTAACTAGATTATATACTGGAAGATGTAAACGTCGCATCTGGCAAAAAGATAAAGCCATCAACTGAAGAGCCACCAGAATTAGAGCTCAAGCCTTTGCCTAACCACTTGAAGTATGCATATTTAGGAGAGAATGACACTCTGCCCGCCATCATCTCCGCCCACATGGATGTTGCAAAAGAGAAGGCGTTACTGAATATCCTTAAACACCTTATGAAGGCAATAGGATGGACCCTGGTAGACATCCACGACATAAGTCCATCCTATTGCATGTATAAAATTAAGTTAGAAGAGGGTTAAATGGGCACCATTCAATTTCAGAGGTGATTAAAGCCCGCAATGAAATAAGTAGTTAAAAAGGAAATCACCAAATGGCTTCACGCAAGAGTTATCTATCCAATCACAGATAGTGAATGGTTAGCCCAGTCCAATGTGTCCTTAAGAAAGACAGGATGACTGTTGTTAAGAACGAGCAAAATAAGTTGATTCAAACACAAACAGTTACGGGGTGGAGGATTTGTGTGGACTACTACAAGCTGAATGCGACGACAAAAAAAGACCGCTTCCCTCAACCATTCATTGCCAAATGTTGGATAGACTTGTGGAAAAAAAGTTTTATTACTTTCTAGATGGTTATTCTTGCAATAACCAGATAACAATTGCATCGAAAGATCAGCACAAGATGATGTTTACATGTCCGTATGGTACATTTGCAATTCGTCGAATACCTTTGGTTTATGCAATGCGTCAGGGACATTTTAAAGGTGCATGATGGCTATCTTCTCGGACTTCTTGGATAGGTTAGTTGAGATAATCACAGACGACTTTTTAGTATTTAGGGATCCTTTCAAGGAATGACTAAACAACTTAGAAGAAGTTTTGGAGAAGTGTGAAGAGACAAGACTCGTTTTGAATTGGGAGAAGTGTCACTTCATGGTTAAAGAGAGAATTCTATATGGGCACAAGATCTCTCAGAGGGGATTAAAATTGGACCTTGCAAAGATTTGAGGAGCTTTCTGGGTCACGCGAATTAAACTTAAAGATAATCCTCTCGATTGAGATCGTATTAAAGCTGAAGATGAGGATGATCTTCTTGGCTGCGGCCGTATTGAAGACAAAGCTGAAGATGATCTTCTTGGCTGAGGTCATATTGGAGACCAAGATGAAGATGATCCTTTTGGCTGCGACCGTATTGAAGATGAAGATGAAGATGATTCCCTCAACTATGGCCGCATTGTAGACAAAGATGATGATGATCCTCTCGGCTGCGAGCATATTGCAGATGAAGATGTTCTTCTCAGCTGCTGTTGTATTGAAGTTGAAGATGATCCTTTTAGTTGTGGTCGCATTGAAGACAAAGATGAAGATGATTCTCTCAATTGTGGTCATATTAAAGATGATGATGATCCTCTCAGCTGCAGCAATATTGAAGACAAAGATGAAGTAAAACCTCTTAGCTTCAGCTGTATTGAAGATGAAAAAGGAGACGATCCTCTTGGCTGCGGCCGCATTAAAGACGAAGATGAAGATGATTCTTTCGGCTTCGGTCGCATTGAAGACAAAGAAAATGATGATCTTTTCAGCTGCGGTTGTATTATAGATAAAGATGATCCTTTCTGTTATGGTCATGTTAAAGACAATGAGGAAGATGATCCTCCTGGATGCGGTCGTATAGAAGTTGAATGTGAACCTCTTGTCTACGACCGTATTGAATACGAAGATGGAGATGATCCTCTCGGTTGCAGACGTATTGAAGATAATGATGAAGATGATCCTCTCAGTTATTATCGTATTAAAGACAAAGATGATGAGGATCCTCTTGACTGCAATCGTATTGAATATGAAGAAGATCCTCTCATTGCTACCGTATCGAAGATGAAGATGAAGATGAACCTTCTAGCTGCGACCGTATTGAAGACTAAGATAAAAATGATCTTTGGACTATGACCGTATTAAAGATGAAGGTGATCCTCTCGACTGTGGTAGTAATTAAGACCAAGATGAAGATGATCCTCTTGGATATGGCCGTATTGAAGACAAAGATGGAGATGATCCTTTCAATTGCAGTATCATTAGATGTGAAGATGAAGATGATCCTCTCAACTGCAGTCACATTAAAGATGAAAATGATCCTCTCGGCTGTGGTCGTATTGAAGATGAAAATAAACATGATCCACTAGGTTGTGACCGTATTAAAGACAAAGATGAAGGTGATCCTCTTGATTGCGGTCAGATTAAAGATAAAGATGATCCTCTTGGTTGATATTGTATTAAAGACGAAGATGAAGATGATCTTCTCGACTGCAGCCGTATTAAAGACAAAAAAGAGGAAGATCTTCTTCGCTGTGGTGGTATTGAAGGCGAAGACGAAGATGATCCTTTTGGCTGCAACCGTATTGAAGACGAAGAAGAAGTTGATCCTCTCAGTTGCAACCGCATTGAACATAAAGATGATTATGATCTCTTGTCTGTGGCCGTATTGAAGATGAAGATAATCCACTTGGCTGCGGTCATATCAAAGACGAAGACGAAGATGATTCTCTTGGCTGCAGCTGCAGTCAAGTTGAAGATGATCCTCTCGACTGTAGCCGTATTGAAGACAAATATGAAGTTGATCTTCTTGGCTACAACTATATTAAAGACGAAGATTGAGATGATCCTCTCGAATGTGGTTGTAATGAAGAAGAAGATGAAGATGGTTCTCTCAAGTGCGACCGTATCAAAGATGAAGATGATCCTCTCGGTTGTAGCAGTATTGAAGACCAAGATGAAGATTATCCTCTTGGCTGCAGCCATATTGAAGATGAAGAAGGAGATGATCCTCTCGACTGAAGCCGCATTAAAGATGAAGATGAAGATGATCCTCTCGACTGCGGTCATATCGAAGACAAACATGAAGACGATCCTTTTGATAGAGATTAAATGAGCAGGGCAGAAGAAAGACCGAAAGATTACTTTAATTGCAATTAATTTATAATAAACCCTAAATCGAAAAATAGATTAAATATAGGATTTTTAAGAAAAACTTTCGTTCGAAGCTCCGATTGATGCTTGAACCACCACTATGGTTGACCTACTATCCTCCGGACTCAGAACTGGGTTGTGGGACCCATTGGATGAAGAAAACTGGAAGAGAGAAAAAATGGAAAAATATGGAAAAGGGTTGGGTTTTATTTTTATTTTTTTTATTTTAGAAAATATAGTAGCCTATTTTCTTTTGGAAAAATGCCAAGGCCTTTTCTTAAGGCCCCAAGAGCCCAATTTATATAGTATTGACATGCAAGGTTGCATGTGCATATAAACACATGGGCCAACAACACATAACTCTCTAACCATTAGTGGGCTTAATGTCTTCATAGTTTGCTAACACCTAGCCTACAATAGTTAGTGGACATCCAACAAAATGTCTGATTTTTCCACTAACTTTGGTCAAAGGGTAAAATTGTCATTTGATCAAAGTCAAACTTTGACTTTTCAAACCAAAAAGTCAAACATTTTGAATTTTTACAATTTTGTTCGTCTTGACTAATTTTGTCGTTTCGAGCATGAATATGCATTTATTTTCTCAATATTCAAATCACATTTGAATATATTGCCGGTCAAAGTTTGATTATTCAAAGTCAAAAGTCAACATTTTGACTTTTTACAACATTGACTATTTCCATCTTTTCTGAGCTTTCGAGTATGAATCCGCATTCATATCTTTAATAATTAAATCTCATTTAATAATAAATCTCTATTAGTAATCTAAAGAAAGTCAACAGCTATATCTCATAAATATGTTGGTTTCTCTCTCCTCTACAAAATTAAATAATTCGACTCATTCCATCATATTGTTCTAAGTTTGTTCCATATGAGCTACTAGGAGAACTTAATGGACCTATAGATCATGGGCTCCAACAATCCGAGATTAACTGGCTAAACTCTTTTATACCAAGCTAATCAACATTCGTTAACTAACAGGTCATCCACTAAAGTCCCGTAGTTGCACTCCCCTAACTATAGATATATTTGTATCCATTTGATATAACCATGATTAGTAAGTTAACCCTTCATAGGTTGTTCGTAAGCTTTGCTGGGTCAAAAAGTACCGTTTACCCCTGAGACTACATCTTACTCCTATCTACTAACTCTAAAGCGGGTAGAAGTGAATTCCGTCTTGCACCCTATGTTTCTAACTATCCATTTGATCTTACCCTTGAAATGGGAGGCTTATTGGACCAAGTTAATGAGTTGCCCTCAGTATGTAGATCTAAGGATAATCTCGTGTGAACAAGAGTTCACAGTTTGCTCAAGATTAAGATTAAGTTACCTAGGTCATCAATAATCGAGATAGTTAGTTTTAAACAGTAAACAATATTATAACGTAAAAGTGACTATTTCATGGTTCTGTCTTATGTAAACCTTTTACATAGGATGCCCCCACTTTCATGTCTCTACATGAACGATTTAGGATTATCTCGTTTGTACTAACTACAAAGCAGACGACATCCATAGTATCTCTGAATAAGGCGCCCAACCTTTATCCATATACTATAGACTATTTGGGCTATTTACTCGAACTTAATCCATGTTTATGTCTCTACATAAAATTCAAGTTTACTCAAAATAGCCTTGGGATCTTAGTTTATTGGATTTAAGATTATAGTATTCAATTTCTTAACAACAACTTTATTGAATAGAATATGATTACAAACTACGAGTTTTAGGACATAAATTCCAACACCTTTCTGCTGCAATCGTATTAAAGTTAAAGATGATCTTCTCGACTATGGTCATATTGAATACGAAGAAGGAGATGATCCTTTTGGCTCAGCTGCATTTAAGATGAAGATAAAGATTATCCTCTCGACTGCGACCATTTTGAAGACGTAGATGAAAATGATCCTCTCAGCTGCAACTGTATTGAAGACGAAGATAAATATGATCCTTTTGGCTGATCTCGTATTGAAGATAAATATGAAGATGATCCTCTCGATTTTGGCAGCATTGAAGAAGAAAACGAAAAGGATCTATTCAGCTGTGACTATATTGAAGATGAAGATAATCCTCTCGACTGCGGTAGTATTGAAGACTATGATGAAGATGATCCTTTTTGTTGTGGCCGTATTGAAGACGAAGATGGATATGATCCTCTTTGCTGCGGTCATATTGAAGACGAACATGAAGATGATCCTCTCGGCTGCGGCCGTATTGAAAATGAAAATGATCCTCTCAGCTGAGACTGTATTGATGACGAAGATGATCTTCTCGACTGCAGTCGCAATGAAGATGAAAATAAAGATGATGCTCTCAACTATGGCTGTATGGAAGATAAAGATGATCCTTTCGACTATAGCCATATCGAAGATGAAGATGAAGATGATCCTCTTGGCTACGTTTGTATTGAAGACGAAGATGAAGATGATCTTCTTGGTTGCGGCTGCAGTCAAGATGAAGATGAAGATGATCTTCTCGATTATAGCTGCATTGTAGATGAAGATGAAGATTATCCTCCCGATTGAGGTCACATTGAAGACAAAGATGAAGATGATTGTCTCAATTGCGACTGTATTTAAGATGAAGATCAAGACCATCCTCTCGGCTACGACAATATTAAAGACAAAGATGAAGATGATCCCCTTCATTGCGCCCTATTAAAAACGAAGATGAAGATCATCCTCTTGGCTGTGACTGCATTGAAAACAAAGATGATGATGATCCTCTCATCTGCGACCGTATTAAAGATGAAGATGATCTTTTTTACTGCGGTTGTATCGAAGACGAAGATGAAGATGGTCCTCTTGACTTCGTCCTTATAAAAGACAAAGATGAAAATGATCCTCTTAGTTGCGGTCGTATTGAAGTTGAATTTGATCCTTTTTGTTACGATCGTATCGAAGGCAAATATGAAGCTAATCTTCTTGGTTGTAGCCATATTGAAGAAGAATATTGAGATGATCCTCTTGGTTGTGGCCGCATTGAAGACGAAGGCAAAGATGAAGATGATCCTTTCGGCTGCCGTCGTATTGACGATGAGCATGAAGATGCTTCTCTCAATCTCGACAATATTAAAGATGAATATGATCCTCTCGACTACGACCGTATTGAAGACGAAGATGAAGATGATCCTCTCAACATTGACCGTAGTGAAGATAAAGATGATAATGATCCTCTCGGCTTCAGATGCATTAAAGATGAAGTTGATGATACTCTCGGCTTTGGCCGAATTAAAGATGAAGATGATCATCCTCTAGACTGCAACAAATGGGAGATGTTGAAGCTCCTTGCATGCAACATATCGATGAGGAGTAGAATTCAATAGTCGACATTTTGTAGAGGAAGGGAAGCCGCACCTTCACCAATGAAGTTTAAAGCCTTTGAACATGAACTTAAAGAAGCAATGATGAAGTTTTTTAAGGAAAACGAAGGTAGCTACCTTAAGAAGACCGAAGAAGCCATCGAGGTCCTAGCTACAATTCATAAGAGTAAGGAGGTTACATGCAAAGAATTTAAGAACTTCAAGTGGAAGCTTTCGCTTTGCCCTCTTTGCCCCCTTTCTGTCTTTCTTTTTTTTCTTTTTTTTTTTTTGCAATTTTCGTAAATGCAAGATTTTAGTTGAATGGTAATGAAAATTTTCTTATTCTGGTGTAACTACTCTTCAATTTCATTTATTATTATTTTTCATGTGACTAAACTTTAAGCTGCCTATATACCCTTTTTGTAACACAGGGGTCAAGTCATAACATAGTACAAGTGAATTTGTATTTTACATGACGAATTAAGCATAAAATTTCTTGAGAAATTTGCCATTGATTGGGCCAATTCCTAATCCATCTTGATCAATGATTTTATATGCTCAATTCGTGAAAATTCCTTTGATGATATAGAGTCCATCCCATTTAGGTGCGAACTTATTCCCCGTATGTCTCACTGTGATGATAGGTCTTCTTCCTACAAGTACTAAATCACCAACTTGAAATGAATAGGGCTTTACATGTTTGTCAAAAGCCTTAGACATTTGTGCTTGATAACATTCTTGTACTTGTTAAGTTTCTAGTCTCTTTTCGTCATGTGCTTCTAACTCTTGAAGGTGTAATTTAGATTGTCTTTAGTAGTTAGCCCCTGCTGAATTTCCATTCTCAAGGATGGAATATTTCTTTCTAGTGGGAGAACTGCTTCTACTCCATAAACCAAAGAATAAGGTGTAACACCTGTACGAGTACAATGGATAGTTCGATAGGCCCACAGTACTTCCCTAATCTTTTCGTGCCAATCTCTTTTTGCCTTAGAGACCACCTTTTCCAAAAGATTGCACAGAGTTTTGTTGAATGCTTTTACCAATCCATTTGCTACGACATTGAAGATAGAAGAATTAAACTGTTTAAAGTTAAACTTCTCACACAACTTGTCCGTTAGAGAGTGAGCAAATTATCTTTCGTTATTAAACACGATGCGATGAAGAATACCATATCGATAAATGATGTGTGTTCAAACAAAATTTACAATGTTTTTCTTCTTCACTTCTCTTAATGGCACAACTTCAATCCATTTAGAAAAATAGTTAGTTACTACAAGGATGTAAAAATGACCATTTGATGACTTAGGCATGATAAGTCCAACCAAGTTAAGTCCCCAAGCTTTAAAAGACCATGAAGCTAATGTTGGTTGAAGTGGCTTTCGTGGTTGATGTATAAAATTTGCATGGAATTGACAAGTTTCACAATGCTTTGCATAATGCATCAAGTCATGGATGATAGTGGGCTAATAGTAACCCATTCTTTTCAATTGATGCTAGAGTTTTGGACCAGATTGGTGAGCACCATAGAACCTAAATGTGCATCTTCTAAGGCCTTTGCTGATTCCTCTTTTCTTACGCACCACAGAAGAAGACCTTTCATATGAGCATCAATTAAGTTTGCCATTGTAATAAAAAAATCATGTTGCTCTTCCTCATATTTCAGCTCGAAAAGTTTTTGTAAAGGGAAATGTTTATCGGTACATCTTTTGAGACTATTAAAGCAATGACCAAGTTTGCAAGTGCATAAGCTTTCTTATGTTCCGATCTCGGTATATGCTCCAATATTAAGTCTTTGAACCTGGCCATCAATCTTCTAACATAAATGAACTAAGGCTTCAAATCTTGATGTTTCACCTCGTACTAATAGGAAAGCTATGATTAACTTCGAATCGTCAAATACTTCTATGTACTTTATCCCAAATTCTGAAGCTATTTGTAGGCTAATAATGAGGGCTTGGTACTCAACAACATTATTTAAACACAACTCACCATGTGTGAAGTTATATGGCAACATATGTTTCTCAGGAGAGATGAGACAATGTCGACACCAGCTCCACTTCTTCATGTCGCACCATCAATGAACATGGTCCAAGGTTGCTTGCTTTAAACAAACAATACTTCTTCATCAAGTAAGTCTTCACATAATTTCCAATTTGACGGAATTGGATAATCAGCGAGGAAATCTACCAATGCTTGGCCTTTATTGCCTTCTAGGAGATATATACAATATCATATTGTTAGTGTATAATTGCCCATTTAGCAAGACGTCACAAGATGACTGACCTTGATAAGATATATTTGATAGGTCGGCTTTCGCCACCAAATGTACAATGAAAGCTTGCATATAATGTCTCAACTTATTAATTGCAAAAAGTAAAGCGAGACACATTTTCTCAATTAGAGAATAATTTAATTCAGCTTTGGTTAGAGTTCTACTTAGATAGTAAAGTGCACATTCCTTATCCTTATCATTTTCTTGTGCAAGTAATGCTCTGAGCAAACCTTCTTGAGCTGGAATATACAATATCAATGACTTAGTAGTTGCAGGTGGACTCAAAACTAGAGGGTTGAGCAAATACTTCTTTATGCTATCAAATGCATTTTAGCATGACTTATCCCAATCAAAGACTACATCCTTCCTCATCAATCTTTGGAATGGCTGACATCGACCCATGAGATTAGATATAAATCTTCAGATGTAGGTCAAACGACCATGTAGTCGTCTGAACACATGCAAGTTCTTCAAACTTGGCATCTTTTAGATGACGTCAATTTTAGAACGATTAACTTTAATTCCCCGATGGCTTACCATAAATTTGAGAAACTTTTCTGAGGTCACGCCGAATGCACACTTAAGAGGGTTCATTCTAAGTTGATATTTCCTTAGGCGATCAAGGACAAGCTTCAAGTCTTTTTAGCTGGTCACATTTCTTCTTGAATTTCACTAAAAGATCATCAACATAACATTCACCGTGTTTATGTAGCATATCATCAAAGATCCTTTTCCTAGCACGCTGGTATGTGGCAAGTGCATTTTCGATCGGAAATGCATTACCTTATAATAGTATATACCCTTTGAAGTTCAAAATGTTGTTTTTTCTTCATAATCTAGAGCCATTGGAATCTGAGTATATCTTGATGACCCATCCATGAAAGATAAAGCTTCATGCTCTATAGTTGCATCTACCATGATTTCCATGATAGGTAAGGGAAAGTCATCTCTTGGACAAGCATTAATTAGGTTGCAAAAATCGACACAAACAAGTAGTTGACCATTCTTCTTCCTTACTGGAACAATATTTGCTATATATGTTGGGTACTTCACTTCGCGAATAAATCCAGCTTTAATAAGCTTATTTACCTCTTCCTCGATTTGAAAAATGAGTTTGGGACAAAATCATCGTCGAACTTGCTTGATTGGTCGATGCTCTGGTTTGATTGCTAAACAATGAATGACCACCTTCTGATTGAGTCCGTGCATTTCCTTATATGACCATGCAAAGACATCTTTATATGCTTTGAGTAAGCTCACATATTCATTTTCATCATCATGAGAAAGTTTTGCGCTTATGAAGGTTGAACGAGACTCATCAATTGTTGATTGACCCTATCCTCAAGTGATACCAGAATGGCTTCGGCATATTCTTCAAATGTCTCATGGTCGGATGCCTCTTCTATTGTAACCTGTCGCAACTTGCCACATCTACTTTACTGAGACGAACGTCTTCCTTTTCATTCTTGATGGAACTGCATGTGAATTTCCTCATCCCCTGCCTCTTGTTACCGACACACTTAACCTTTTAAAGGTTAATTCACTTGTGATCGGAGGTAGGCTCATAAATTTTACTTTCTTTGAAGTTGTATTTATCCTTTGAAAGGCAGAAAGTAAATTGATCCAGAAGTTGAACCTTGATTTTTGTCCTCCGCTATCGGTGTATTCAACCTTTAGAAAATTGAAGGGCGTGCAGCAGAAGAAGTAATATGATAAAAAAACAGAACTTCTTTGATTTGCTTTTTTCGCCTTCTATGAAATCTTTGCTTTCTTCAACAGTAATATGGCATGTGTCAGAAACTTTTACTTTTCCTTTACTTGATATTCGAATTGGCTGAGTAGACTTATATCCCACTCTAGATCTCGAATTTGGTATATAATATCCTTAGTTTTAAGTTGCTTTAGTGTAGGGGAAAGCCCAGGCCTTTCATCGAATATGTGTTTAAAGTCGTAAAGCCCACGTTTTTAAGCTCAGTACGGGTTATAAAGTCGTAACCCGCCTTTGCCACCAACTTATATGTGTTTGGGTCAAATCCCTCCACTATTCATTTTTCTAGCAGGAATGCTTTTAGGCCCTCTTTTGTAATTCTTTTCGCCTCTCCTTTATCCATCTTGATAAGTGGTGTGGTGAAGCTTTCCTTCAATATCTCGATGCTTCCGACTGTCATGTTTTTCGAACATTCTGTAAACTGCGATTCTTCCTTCTTACATCGAGACAGAGGAATATAGCGTAAAGCAAGAGGCTTTGAGATTCTTTCTTGTGAGATTGCCATCTTCTCATTCTTTGGTACTTCAGACTTAGCTTGGGTTATTTGTTCATCATTCCTCGATCATTGAGTGCATCCCCTTCAATTAACTTCTTTGTTGTGATCGTTCTTTGCTCGCACTTATAAGTGCCCTCAGCCATGGAAACTTCAGCTGATATGACTTCACTTACATCATCACTTCTTATGTAAAAATTTGCATCAACAAAGTGAGACTCGGCCTCAGAGAGAGGCTTAGTGTCCGTATCAACCTCAAAGAAACACTGCCTATTGCCCATTGTGCTCTTTGATTAAAGCTTTGAATCACCTGTTTACTGCTTGATAACTCTTCAAATGAGATATGCAATTGATTCATGGTTGACTTTGACAGAATGTTGACAACATAACCATTATCGATGAGAATTCGGTTGAGCTTTTTCTCCCAAACATATCAGGACAAATAAAGGTCTATTATGAAGCTTTGACACAAGTAGTAAATCCTCATTACTGAATGATCTCGATATACAATAGGAATCATACTCCTTCATTTGTTATGCAGAAATAGTAGAGACATCATAATTTTTTAAGATCTCAATAATTGTATCCTTGACTTCTCACACGAGTGACAACAAATCATTTATGCCTAAAGAAAGCAATTATTCTAGCTTGGTTATTGCCTCCACAGAACTTGAGGGAGAAGCATCATCCTCAGTCGTACTGTAGCATGACGAAATGATCTTAATTGGAAAGTTTTCAACGAAGAAGTCTTCAGAGTTGTTGGTTGTCGGGGTAAGGAAGCTCCTTACTTTCTTCAGTGATTGGTTGAAACTTTCTCGAGTTCTTTTTTACCTTTCTTTTCTAAGACTTTCCTTTTCTCTTATATTCTCGATAAGAATGAGATTCTTTTTTAGGAGAATTTTGTTTTCGCTTCTTTCGATGTGTTACTAATATGCATCCCTCATTAGCATCCTCTACCTGCTTTTCTTCTTTTTCGGAGCAAACAATCTGGAAGTCATTATTTTGTAAGGCCTCTAGTGAAGAATATATAAGAATTTGTTGGAATTTATGTCCTAAAACTCGTACTTTGTAAACATATTATATTCAATAAAGTCGTTATTGAGAAATTGAATATTATAATCTTAAATACAATAAACTAAGGTTCCGAGGCTATTTTGAGTAATCTTGAACTTTATGTAGAGACATAAATGTGGATTATGTTCAAGTATATAGTCGCAATAGTCTATAGTACATGAATAATGGTTGGGTGCCTTATTCAAAGAAAGTATGGATATGGCCCGCTTTGTAGCTAGTACAAACGAGGTGATCTTGAATCGTTCATGTAGAGACATGAAAGTAGGGGCATCCAATGTAAAATGTTTACATAAGACTGAACCATGAAATAGTCACTTTTACATTATAACGTTGTTTACTATTTAAAATTGATTATCTCGATTATTGATGACTTAGGTAACTCAGTCATAATCCTGAGCTAACTACGAACTTCTGTTCACACGAGATTATCCTTAGATCTGTATAGGTGAGAGCAGCTCATTAACGTTAACCCAATAAACCTCCTATTTCAGGGGTAAGACTTGGTGGATAGTCGTGGGCAAAGGGTGCAAGATGAAGTTCACTCCTACCCACTTTAAGGTTAGTAGATAGGTTGTTCCCTTAAGGAAGATTAATCGACCTCACGTGTGTGAATAATGTGCTACTAAAAGATCATCATACGTTATCTTGTAGACAAAGATACAATTGATACTCGATCTTGTAGATTACCATAGATAAAAACAATCAAATAATAAACACTAAACGATGACGAAAACTTTAGATATAAACAATCATGTATAGTAGCTTCAATGATCGTTGCATATGTGCGTCTAATCAGGCATGTAAGGATAAATGATTGTTTAGAGAAGCCAAGCCCAATCACTCATAATTACATAAATACCATCGAAATCAATGCGTTATAAAAAGAAGAAGGCACTTGTTCAGACTTTTCCTCTTCTCCATAGTCCTTCATCTTCTTCACCTCATTTTCATTGTACATCTTCTTCGTCGATCATTTATTTCCTCTTAACTTCTTCAGCAAAACATTCAAAATTCTTCTTCGTCTTGTTCTTCACCTTTCGTTCTCATCAATCTTTGAAAATTTATTTTCGAAATTCTAGTAGTTGCTCAATACTTTGGTTCCATAACCAAATCTATCTCCATCTATCTCGATCTATCTCCACCCATCTTGATCTATCTTCACCATCTTTCTCTATCTATCTAGATCTAGCTCCCATACAAAGAGGTCTGCATCTATATTCGTGATATTTAATCGAATAATCATTCTTGTCTAATGTAACTTAACCCTAACGTTTTTATATATATAAATAGATGGTGAGCAAGAACCAAACAATATCAAGTAGCAAATCAATGAAATCTAAAGGAAAGGCTGAAGAAAAGAAAATTACGAAAGAAAAAGAAATGAAGGTAACAAAATAGAATGTCAATATTGTTGGAATTTGTGTCCTAAAACTCGTACTTTGTTATTTGATTCAATAAGTTTATTATTGAATGCTATAATCTTAAAACCAATAAATTAAGGTCCCGAGGCTATTTTACTAAGTTTTTCAATACACTTGAACTGTCACACCCTCTCCCGGACTACCTGCTACCTTAGACCGAAAGATGGCGTGAAGCCGACGAACAACGCTTTTCTGTACCTGTATCTGTCGACTCTGCTTAAAACTTTCATGTGATGAACTTGCCAATCTAGTATATAAACTATTGTACATGCCACAAAACACAGCGGATCCTAGGCTAGTCAAACACATACATGACGTGTACCTCAAAATTTACCGATTTCACGAGTAAACCTAAAGACACCTTAATCAAAATATAACCAACAAAATTTACACAACTACAGCTCCTAAAGCTTATACAAACTGTGGAGTATCTATAACATACAAGGGTGTGAATACATCACAACACAACAGACTTTATGCCCAACTCAAAACACGTACTGGCAATCGATAATGAAGCTTCCGCAGACTAAGGCAGTCTATCAGGCACCGAAAAGTCGATCTCTACCTGGAAAATGGGTAAAACATTTTGGAAAGGGTGAGCTATGAAGCTCAGTGAGTGACTCAGTTTAAAACTATGAATTTAAAGATAAGAGCACGTGAAAACTTTACACATATAAATCTGTTTATACAAGTCGTAAATGTAAATGTATAATAGTAAGAATAGCTTCCTTAAATACTCAGCATGTTCATCATTGAAATCTAGCAAGGCATATCAAGTATATCGAAGCATTTTAACTAACATGACGAATCTACGTTGTGTAGAGTACACCTAGTACAACAACGTTTACAAGCACTACGATGTAGTGGGGCCCACCCAGCACTCCCATCGTCTTTGTCGTAGTGGGGCCCGCCCAACACTCACGACAGCATCGTTGTTACGGAGTACACTCAACGTCAACAACGAAATCTAACCAGTGTGCACACGGTAATCTCTAGCCTCAGGCTCAAGATCTCAGTCATGTAGTTAATGAAAATTTCATAAATCATCATAAAATATTAAAACATGCCTGCTTATAAATTTTACACAAAGCTCGAACTTTACTCAGCTCTTTCGTGGAAAATTGTAGTTCTTAAAATAAAACTTCATACTAATTCATGCTTTGCTTAAAATATTGTGGTTTAAATACTTTCCAAACATTTAATATCTACGTGCTAGCATAAATTTCTTTAAGAAATCTAGTCTCCAAATGTATACTTGAAAATAGTCATGAAATTCAAATACCTTTCATGGCTTCGTAAATAAACATTTATCGCATTCAATCATAATAACAGTTATGGAAAATATTTCAAAGTTGGTTTTGTCACTCACAGTCTTGGGCTAGATCCTTGGTCTATAAGCTCGGTTTAATTCTTCTCGGCCTGCCAACAACCCAACCGAGTATTAAAACCCTAAACATTCTGGTTTCCTAAAGATATACATAACATGTCGCACCAAAGATGACGCTCACGAAAATAAAGCTTAAGAAATAAAATCCTATTTCAACAATTCTCTAAAATTTCCAGATTTCTAACATAAACTTCAAAGGACTATAACTTTCTCAATACTTAACCAAAATGAGTGTTCTTTATATCAAACTCTTCATTTTCAGATCCTATAAAACTTACCTGAAGACATATAAATCTGATTCCCCGTGCATAAACACATATAACCCTCAAAACAGACGCACTTCCAGAATCGCGCGCACACGACCTCTTTAACTTGTTCCTACAATTTAACCAATTTTTAGTCGTTTTTGGTTTACAATTTCTTCATGAAAGTTGTCGTAAATTGAATAAGCTTTCCAACCATACCAAATATAGATTCTAACTCCACCGATACACTCTGAAATACAAGAAAAACCAGAGACCTCCTGATTTCGAGTGAAAACCAACTGCCCTGTTTTTTTCATCAAAAAGCACCAAATGAATATCCGAATTTACTCCAACGTTCTTCATAAAGTTTGTTTAAAAATGAGTTAAATTTCATTAAATGTAAATCTCACCTCTTAATTCCTTTTGAAGAGTTCAAACCGAATTAAAAACCAGTGATGTGCAGAATGAACTAAAAATTCAGCCATTGATACACTTTGCTTGAGTTCTCCTCCTCTTCTTCAACCTAAAAATTCTAGTAAAATTTCTCTTCTTCTTCCAAACTCTCTCTTGGAAGTTCTCTGCAAATTGAAGAAGGAAAAAGAAAAAAATAAAGGGAACTTGGATGTCTTCAAAATTCTTGGCGGTGAAGGGAAGAGAAGAAGAAGAAGAAGAAAAGAGAATGAAATTTTCTTCTCCTTTTCTTCTTTTTGTCCTTTCTTTTCTTTCTTTTCTTTAATTAATTTAATAAAACTATTTAATATATAAATATATATATTTATATTTACACTTAATTTCCATTTTCTTTTTCTTTTTTTTTTGTTTTCCACATGTAAAGAAATTAAACCAAGAAAATATCGGGTTTACAACTTACCTTCCCTTTAGAAAATTTCGTCCTCGAAATTTAGAATGTCCTTAACTGAAAAGTATCGGATAGCTCTTCTTCATCTGATATTCTGGTTCCCAAGTTGCCTCCTCCGCTCCATGATGTCTCCACAAAACCTTTATGAGTGGAATCGTTTTGTTTCTCAAAACTTGTTCCTTTCTGTCGAGAATCTGAACTGGTTCTTCAACATAACTCAAATCTTCTTTTAATTCAACTGGTTGATCTTGCAACACATGCGATGGATCTGGTATATATTTTCTTAACATGGATACATGGAAAACATCATGTATTCGTGCAAGTTCTATTGGCAACTCAAGTCTATACGCTGCTGGTCCCACTCGTTCCATTAGCTGATATGGCCCAATATATCTAGAACTTAACTTACCTTTTCTTCCGAAACGAATAACACCTCGCCATGGAGATAATTTGAAGAAAACTTGATCTCCAACTTGGAATTCTAGGTTTCTTCGTCGCTTATCCGCATAACTTTTCGGTCGATCTTGGGCTTTCCTCAGATTTTCTCTGATAAACTTAATATTGTTTGTCGTAATCTGAACCAACTCAGGACCTACTAACTTCCGCTCTCCCACTTCATTTCAGCACACAGGAGTTCTGCATGGTCTCCTGTATAAGGCTTCATATGGTGCCATACCGATACTAGACTGATAGTTATTATTATAAGAAAACTCCATAAGTGGCAAGTGGGTATCCCAACTTCCTTTAAGTTGTAGGACACATGCTCTCAACATGCCCTGTAAAGTTTGGATGGTCCTCTCGGACTGACCATCTGTTTGGGGATGAAATGATGTACTAAACTTTAGCCCTGTTCCCATTCCTTTCTGTAAACTAGGCCAAAATTTAGAAGTAAACCTCGAATCCCTATCTGAAACTATGGACACTGGTACTCCATACTGACTCACAATCTTATCAACATATAATCTCGCTAGCTGGTCTAACGTAGATGTCATTTTAATCGGTATAAATCGTGTCGTCTTGGTGAGTCTGTCTACTATTACCCATATACCATCATGTCCACTGGATGTACGAGGTAATCCAAATAGAAAATCCATAGTAATATGCTCCCATTTCCACTCTGGCACTGGCAAAGGATTAAGAAATCCTCCTGGCCTCTGTCTTACTGGTTTAACCTGTTGACAAATCAAACATCTATCAACATATTCAGCTATCTCTTGCTTCATTCCAGACCATCAATAAGTCTTCTTTAAAGTTCTGTACATCTTGGTGCTACCTGGATGCATAGCGTAAGCTGAACTGTGAGCTTCTTCTAGAATAGCATTCTTAAGCTCACTGATATTCGGAACACATAATCTTCCTTGTTTAACAATGGCTCCATCTGTTCTCAGCTCAAACTCCACCTCTAAGCCTTTCTTGGATTTCTCAAACTTCTTCTGTAAATTACTGTCTTCTGACTGTCTTCTTACAATCTCAGTTACTAGAGAAGACCGAACCTGAAATTGAGCTAAGAGACTTCCTGAATCCTCTGTAGTTACTACTGCCTTGGATCCTTTTAACTCATTCAACAAAGCTACTTGAATACCACACAAGGCACTCTTCGGAAGTCTTGACTTCCTACTTAATGCATTTGCTACTACGTTGGCCTTACCTGGATGATACTCTATAGTACAATCATAATCTTTAATCAGTTCTAGCCATCGCCTTTGTCTCAGATTTAGCTCTTTTTGATAAAAAATATACTTCAAACTTTTATGATCTGTGAAAATATGGCACTTTTCCCCGAACAAATAGTGTCTCCAGATTTTTAATGCTAAAACAACTGCTGCTAGCTCAAGATCATGGGTAGGGTAATTACACTCATGCTCCTTCAACTGCCTTGAAGCATAAGCTATTACATTCCCATCTTGCATAAGCACACAACCTAATCCTAGCCTTGAAGCATCACAATAAATCACATAGTCCTTCCCTGTTACAGGAAGTGCCAAAATAGGTGCTGTAATTAGTCTTTTCTTCAATTCCTGAAAACTTTGCTCGCATTTATCTGACCACTCAAACTTAACATTCTTCCTTGTCAAAGCGGTCAAAGGAATGCCAATCGAGAGAAATCCTCAATAAAACGCCTATAGTATCCTGCCAAACCCAGGAAACTACGTACTTCTGTCGCACTAATTGGTCTTTCCGAATTGACAACCGCTTCTACTTTTTGTGGATCGACACTAACTCCTTTTGCTGAAACTACATGCCCCAAAAATACTACTTGTTCCAACCAGAACTCACATTTGCTGAACTTAGCGTATAACTGTTTTTCACGTAGAGTCTGTAGAACAATCCTCAGATGTTCCTAATGAGATTCTCTGTCAACTGAGTAAACTAATATATCATCAATGAACACAATCACAAACTGATCTAAATACCGATGGAAGATCCTATTCATGAGATCCATGAAAACCGCTGGCGCATTCGTTAAACCGAATGGCATAACTCGAAACTCATAATGCCCATACCTCGTTCTAAATGCTGTCTTAGCAATATCTGATTCTCTAACCTTCAACTGGTGGTATCCTGACCTTAAGTCAATCTTAGAGAACAACGCTGCTCACCTTAATTGATCAAATAAGTCATCGATGCGTGGTAAAGGATACTTGTTACGTATTGTAACCTTGTTTAACTGTCTATAGTCAATACATAATCTGAGGGTACCATCTTTCTTTTTCACAAAAAGCACTGGTGCTCCCCACGGCGAAACACTAGGCCTGATGTATCCCTTGTCAACTAGTTCTTGTAACTGCATCTTCAATTCTTTTAGCTCGCTTGGAGCCATTCTATACGGGGCCTGTGAAATAGGTGCTGTTTCCGGTAATAATTCAATGGTGAACTCAATCTCTCTATCAGGTGGCAAACCTGACAGATCATCTGGAAATACATCAAGAAACTCTTTCACCACAGGAACATCTTCTGGCTTTAGTTTTTCTCTCTGCACTACTACGATGTGTGCAAGAAACGCTGTGCAACCCTTCCTGAGTAATTTCTCAGCTTTCAAAACTGAGATTAAACTTCTAGAAACGACCTTCCTCATACCTCTAAAAACCACTTCAGCAAAGCCTGGTTTTCTGAAAACCACTTCCTTCCTATGGCAATCCATAGATGCATAGTGAGCAAATAAGAAATCCATTCCCAAAATTACATCTAACCTCTGCAACTCTAGTGGTAGCAAGTCCACTAGCAAACTGATACCTTCTACTAAAACTTCACAATTACGTAACATCTCATTAACAAGTAAAACGTCACCAACTGGAGTGTATATAGCTAACCCCTCAGATAAAGGCTCTAGCATCCTATTCAACTTAGTCAGAAATATACTAGAAACAAAGGAATGCGTAGCACCTGAATCAAATAAAACATCTGCAGGTACATTACAAATAAGAATCGTACCAGTAATAACGTCTGGTGCGTCCTTTGCTTCTTGTTGAGTCATAGCATAGACTTTACCCTGTTGCCTCGGTCTTCCAACAACTCCCTTTTTCCTTGCACCACTGGTGCCCTCTGTTGGAACCACTGAAACTCTCGATTGCTCAACTGTCTGGGACCCAACTCCCTGATCTCTCTGAACTATCATGTTCAACTGCGGACAATCTTTCTTGAAATGTCCTGGCTGTCCGCACTGGTAACATACACCGGCACCTACCAAACATTGACCCCGATGGTTCCTGCCACAACTCGTGCATGGTATTCGCCTGACGGTACTAGCAATGGACTCCTGACCTGGTTGCGATCTTACTGTTGATCTAATGGGTTGACTAGGTATTCTCTGGCTCTGTCTCTGAAAAACACTACCATAACTCACGTTCCTCGATGCTTGGCCTCCAGACCGATTCTTAAAATCTTGACGGCTTGAAATATTTATCCCAGGCGTGAACCTCCACTGCTCACGGCCTCTAAATCCACTAGCTGTTGAAGTCCCACGACTAAGCTCCACTGCCGATTTCTCTTCTGTTATACTCTGCTCCACCCGAAGGGCAGTCTCCACTAACTGAGAGAAATTCGTCCACTTAGCAATGGCTGTAACTGGGGTACGTATTTCAAAACGCAACCCTCTTTCAAACCTTCGGCACCTGTCACTCTCAGAAGCTATAATAACGTCAGCATACCGTGAAAGCTCAGTATACTTTCTCTCATACTCAGCCACTCAAAGTGATCCTTGTTTCAACCCCAGAAATTCATCCCTCTTGGCTTCGCAGTATGTGCTGGGATAATACTTATCTTCGAATATGCCTCTAAAAGTCTGCCAGTCTAAAGCACATGCATCACTGCATCTTGCTAATATAGATTTCCACCATCCTTCAGCCTCTTTTTGCAACAAAAATGTGGCCAATCTAACCTTTCGCTCCTCAGGACAATTCATCACATCAAAACACTTTTCAAGCATATTCAACCAGTTCTCTGCATCAGCTGGATCTGTGGAACCTTCAAACACTGTAGCCCCTAACTTCTTCAACCGTTCAATTCCGTATGCCTTTTCTGGATCACTAGGCTCTGCTCTATCTGGCCTTCCTATTTCCTGTGTTGTTCTCGCAAACTGCTCGTTTCCTGCACCACCTCGAACTTCTAGGGTACTAGATTGCCCTACAGATGGACCTTGGGTAGGACCTTGCATCCCGTCCTGATTCTGCCGGCGTCGTCTACCAGTACGTGGTGGCATGACTCCTATAATATGTCAACACATTAGACATACTATAAATACTTAACTCAAATGCATGATACTAAATGTCTACTCACGTATTAATAATAATTGGACTCACTTCTACCCTTACCTAGACCATACTCCACTAGTTCCCTTTAAGCTAACTTGACTTTCAATTATTTACTTTTCAGTTTCTTCTTAGAGCTAACCGCTCTACCTTAATTCCCATGGAGCAAACTGCTCTGATACCAAGTTGTCACACCCCCTCCCGGACTACCTGCTACCTTAGACCGAAAGATGGCGTGAAGCCGACGAACAACGCTTTTCTATACCTGTATCTGTCGACTCTGCTTAAAACTTTCATGTGATGAACTTGCCAATCTAGTATATAAACTATTGTACATGCCACAAAACACAGCGGATCCTAGGCTAGTCAAACACATACATGAAGTGTACCTCAAAATTTACCGATTTTACGAGTAAACCTAAAGACACCTTAATCAAAATATAACCAACAAAATTTACACAACTACAGCTCCTAAAGCTTATACAAACTGTGGAGTATCTATAACATACAAGGGTGTGAATACATCACAACACAACAGACTTTATGCCCAACTCAAAACACGTATTAGCAATCGATAATGAAGCTTCCGCAGACTAAGCCAGTCTATCAGGCACCGGGAAGTCGATCCCTACCTGGAAAATGGGTAAAACATTTTGGAAAGGGTGAGCTATGAAGCTCAGTGAGTGACTCAGTTTAAAACTATGAATTTAAAGATAAGAGCACGTGAAAACTTTATACATATAAATCTGTTTATACAAGTCGTAAATGTAAATGTGTAATAGTAAGAATAGCTTCCTTAAATACTCAGCATGTTCATCATTCAAATCTAGCAAGGCATATCAAGTATTTCGAAGCATTTTAACTAACATGACGAATCTACGTTGTGTAGGGTACACCTAGTACAACAACGTTTACAAGCACTACGATGTAGTGGGGCCCGCCCAGCACTCCCATCGTCTTTGTCGTAGTGGGGCCCGCCCAGCACTCACGACAACATCGTTGTTACGGAGTACACTCAACGTCAACAACGAAATCTAACCAGTGTGCACACGGTAATCTCTAGCCTCAGGCTCAAGATCTCAGTCATGTAGTTAATGAAAATTTCATAAATCATCATAAAATATTAAAACATGCCTGCTTATAAATTTTACACAAAGCTCGAACTTTACTCAGCTCTTTCGTGGAAAATTGTAGTTCTTAAAACAAAACTTCATACTAATTCATGCTTTGCTTAAAATATTGTGGTTTAAATACTTTCCAAACATTTAATATCTACGTGCTAGCATAAATTTCTTTAAGAAATCTAGTCTCCAAATGTATACTTGAAAATATTCATGAAATTCAAATACCTTTCATGGCTTCGTAAATAAACATTTATCGCATTCAATCATAATAACAATTATGGAAAATATTTCAAAGTTGGTTTTATCACTCACAGTCTTGGGCTAGATCCTTGGTCTATAAGCTCGGTTTAATTCTTCTCGGCCTGCCAACAACCCAACCGAGTATTAAAACCCTAAACATTCTGGTTTCCTAATGATATACATAACATGTCGCACCAAAGATGACGCTCACGAAAACAAAGCTTAAGAAATAAAATCCTATTTCAACAATTCTCTAAAATTTCCAGATTTCTAACATAAACTTCAAAGGACTATAACTTTCTCAATACTTAACCAAAATGAGTGTTCTTTATATCAAACTCTTCATTGTGAGATCCTCTAAAACATACCGGGAGACATATAAATCTGATTCCCCGTGCATAAACACATATAACCCTCAAAACATAACCACTTCCAGAATCGCGCGCACACGACCTCTTTAACTTGTTCCTACAATTTAACCAATTTGTAGTCGTTTTTGGTTTACAATTTCTTCATGAAAGTTGTAGTAAATTGAATAAGCTTTCCCACCATACCAAATAGAGATTCTAACGCCACTGATACACTCTGAAATTCAAGAAAAACCAGAGACCTCCTGATTTTGAGTGAAAACCAACTGCCCTGTTTTCTTCATCAAAAAGCACCAAATGAATATCCGAATTTGCTCCAACGTTCTTCATAAAGTTTGTTTAAAAATGAGTTAACTTTCAGTAAATGTAAATCTCACCTCTTAATTCCTTTTGAAGAGTTCAAACCGAATTAAAAACCAGTGATGTGCAGAATGAACTAAAATTCAGCCATTGATACACTTTGCTTGAGTTCTCCTCCTCTTCTTCAACCTAAAAATTCTAGTAAATTTTCTCTTCTTCTTCCAAACTCTCTCTTAGAAGTTCTCTGATAATTGAAGAAGGAAAAATAAAAAAATAAAGGGAACTTGGATGTCTTCAAAATCTTGGCGGTGAAGGGAAGAGAAGAAGAAGAAGAAAAGAGAAAATGAAATTTTCTTCTCCTTTTCTTCTTTTTGTCCTTTCTTTTCTTTCTTTTCTTTAATTAATTTAATAAAACTATTTAATATATAAATATATATATTTATATTTACACTTAATTTCCATTTTCTTTTTCTTTTTTTTGTTTTCCACATTTAAGGAAATTAAACCAAGAAAATATCGGGTTTACAACAACTTTATGTAGAGATATAAACATGGATTAAGTTTGAGTTAATAGCCCAAATAGTCTAGTGTATGAATAAGGTTGGACGCCTTATTCTGGAAAAACACTATGGATGCGACTCGCTCCATAGTTATGACAAACGATGTAATCCTAAATTGTTCATGTGGAGACATGGAAGTGGGGGCATCCTATGTAAATGGTTTGCATAAGACTAGAACCACAAAATAGTAATTTTTTTAGTTATAACGCCGTAAACTATATAAACTGACTATTTCAATTATAATGACCTAGGTAACTTGATCTTAATCTTGAGCTAACTATGAAATTATGTGCATTCCGTAGTATCCTTAGATCTGCATAGGTGAGGGCAACTCATCTTCGCTGGCCCAATAAGCCTCCCATTTTAGGGATAAGATCGAGTGGATAGCTAGGGACATAGGGTGTAAGACGGAATTCACTCCTATCCACTTCTGGGATAGTAGATAAGTTATTCCCTTAACGACTGAATCCAAGTTTTGAACAAGGGGCCCTACCTTCTCATTGGCCCGAGAAGGATTCAGGTTTATAGGTTGGATCTTAAACCAATTGTTCAATAGTGGATCGGTGGGTCTTAAGGAACAAGATGTAATCTCGAAGGTAAAACGATATTTTGACCCAACGAAGATTACGAACAAACTGTGAAGGATCAACTTACCCATCATGGTTATATCAGGTGGACAGAAATATATCTATAGTGAGGAGAGTGCAACTACGAGTCTTTAGTGGAATGACTTATTATTAGTTAAAGAATGTTGATTAAGCTAGATCTAAAAGAGTTTAGCCAGTTAATCGCAAATCGTTGGAGCCCATGATCTATAGGTCCATTAGGTTTCCCTACTCGCTCATATGGATTCAACTTAGAACAATATGTTGGAATAACTCGAATTGTTCAAATTAGGTAAAAAGAGAGAAACTGACAAGTATATATGATATAAGTCGATAAATATAAACTTTAAGCTTTATGTTTATATATGATTTAAATAATAAAAATATGAATATGGATTCATATTTAGAAGCTTGGAAAGTTTTGAAACGGTCAAAGTTGTAAAAGTCAACATGTTGACTTTTGACTTTGAAAAACAAAACTTTGACCTGATTTTTATTCAAATATGATTTGATTTTTAGAAAAATGAATGTGGATTCATACTCGGAAGGTTGGAATAAGTCAAGACGGATAAAATAGAAAAATTTCAAAAAGTTGACTTTTGACTAAGAAAAGTCAAAGTTTGACTTAGACTTAATTGGTCAAATGACCAAATTGCCCTTTGACTAATATATTTATTACTAAATGTTAGTGGGAAATGTGGCAGTTTGTAATGAATTTATAAGCCACTAATTCCATTAATAGTTAATGGATTAATTAGGTGTTGAAATTTCATAAAGTAAATGGCATGAATTTTGCATGTTATATACTTCCATTTAAAGAATGAGGAGAGACTAATAAAGTTTTCATGAAAATTATAAAAAAACAATACACCTTTCTCCTTCCATCTCCCTAAGATTTCCTTCATAAAAATGAGTCCCACAACCCGGTTCTTAGTCCTGAGATTTGTAGGTCAACATAGTGATTGTCATTTGCTCGTGATCTTTAATCAAAAAGAAGTTTTGGAATGAAGAAGAAGTTAAGAACTACAAAGGTAAGCTTATCGTTTACCTTCTCTATTCCTCGTTTAGATACATATAGAGTAAAGCATGATCCTAGTCTTCAGCTGTTGTATGATCTCTTTGTTGTTTATCCTACAAATATATGTCTATATAGTATTCTATCTTTGTCTATATTTGAGCATCTTTGTCTGATTGATCTATTTTTGTCAATATCAATTCGAATAATATTGTGTATTTGTGAATCTGTTAAAATAACCCTTTATTTATAACATACTTTTTTATAATATCTTTCCAATAGGTCAAAACACCGTCCAAATGACATTATTATGGAAGATGAACACAAAAATATAATGTTAAAATTGTTGTGTACTATAGTTTAGAGACATTTAATCGATTCAAATAAAAAATAGACTAAACAATTCTTTCTTGAGTTTTATTGAACGAACCCTTTTGGTCAGTTCCTTAACATTAAAATGGCCAAAATACCAACACAATTTCTTAATTTCTTAATAAGGAAGTAATGCCATACAAAAAAGGCCAATGTCCTTGCTTTCAACTTCAATGGACATATAGCAGAATTTGGGCTAAAAAACTTCTATTTGGTGATTGGATTAAAAGGGCATAAATTCCCGGAGTTAAATCTATGAGAAAGAAAAAAAAATGGTCTGAAAAATTCCCGTTTTCCTCATGACAACCTTAAAACAAGAAGAGATATAGGACAAACTTTCAAAGCATTACGCAATGAGGAAGACTCATTGAAGAAAAAATTAGTTAACCTTTATATCTTAAAAGCGTTTTTAATTCCTAAGCAACAACACAACCACATAAATCTCCAACATCTAGAGATATCAGATCATCAAGAAACCTTCAAAGACTATCCATGAGGGAGATTATCATACATCCTATCATATCAATTCTTCAAGAAAGCATCATACAGTGACAAAGATGTTGTATACCTTCAATAATTTCTCTTTAGTCTATTGTGCTTTTGAGACAATACCAAGACTTTCCAATTTAGATGTTGGATTTGGATCAAATCTTGGAACTCAAGGCCAACAATCATGACATGGGAATGTTTGGAGTCAAGTGACTGGAGGACTCTAAACTTGAACATTTTTAAATCCAAGAATGTAAGTAAATTTAGAGCATGTTCTATATGTCTATCTAGACAAACAGTGAAAGATTTCTATCAATGTTTACCTGGAATAGACGATGATAAAAATCTATCACTATTTATCAATACAGTTGCTACTTTTTAACTAATGACCTAACATCATTTTACTTGTAGTTTTCTATGACACCACTACACTCAACAAAAGAAGAGACTAAAATTTTTTTAAAATATTTCAAAGATATTAAGGAGCACTATAAAAAAGAATAGGCAGAGCAACATAAAAAAAGATAAAGAAATGGAAAGAAACATAGAAATAAACAAAATCTTGAATGAAATAAGTGAAATAAAAAAAATTAAGAAAAATTAAAAGCAGAGCAAATTTTGTTATGACAAAGACTAAAAGAAATAAAAACATACAAACATGTTAGGACTAAAACAATAGTGAGAGAAAGAAAGTGCATATCCACAAGTTGAGGAAAAAAATAAACCACCTACTTCTAGCCTTGGCCTTCTTAAGGATGAATAATAAGTTAATACAATGGTCAACTATGCAATAGCATATTGCTCTACGGTTAGCGCTTAGTTCATTATCTATTGCTTTGTGTTCTTTAAATTTTCTTAAATTCTAAATAAAATAAAAATTGTGTTTTTTTTATGCAGGGAACTGGGGTCTTTGAAACACAAAGTAGTTTGGAAACAATATGAACTACAAATTTACAAACACCCAAAAATAACAATTGTTGGCGTAGGTTTAATTCTTTTGTAGCCAATAAATCTATCACACACTATCTGGTATAGATAGAGATAGAGGTCTATCTCTGTCTATCTGTGATAGTTATAGATAGTCTTTTATGTCTGCATATACAAGATGCTCGATCCTAGATAACTATATAATATTTTTTTTAACATTCTTACTTTACATACTTGCAAATAGATGAAGAAGAAGAAGAGAATAACAAAATCATAATTTTAGAAACACCAAAAATACAAGTGTTGACATAGGTTTTAATTTCTTTGGAATATACTTGGTTTCACAATTGTTTATATATTTTACACGGTCATTTATATATGTTACACGATCATTCATTTATGTTAAACGATCGTTCATTTATATTACACGATCGTTTATATATTTTACACTATCGTGTATACATCCTTAAACATTCGTTTAGATATTTTATATTGAACAATCGTTTACATTTTCTTGCACAACCATTTTGACAGTATATTTTCTTGTTACATTCAGACAGATGAAGATAAAGATGAAAAATAAAAACGAAGAAGTTGAAGATGAAGAAGAAGATAATCAAACACCCGATGAAAGTGATGAAGAAGAAAATAGGTGGAGGGAAAACAAAACAAAACAAAGCGAGAAGAAATTGGTAAATATTGTAATATTTCATTATCTCTTACTATCTAAAAAGAATAAACCATTTAAAGTGTATCATTTACGTTCAATAATACGATTGTTTAGATGTTTTCAAAGATCGATTTAACTTAATTACACGATCATTTAATATATATTACAAGATCTTGTAGATTATTAAATGATCGTTTACACGTATTGTTTTAAAAAATGCGCTGACATGTTAATGAATTTGATTCGATAATTTAAAAAGCACTTGGATTTACAATCTTGGCCCTTTTGTAAAATCTAGCCAAATACATACCCATTTTCTTCATTTTTGCTCACTTCATTTCCAATGCACTATTTTATTTCGCTTTTCAGCTCAAACGTTTCTAATTTCCTTAATCCTTTCCTCTTCAACATCAAAGGTATGTTTTTGTAACTCTGATTTTTTGTTGCTTAACTATGTTATGACTGATGTACTATCATGTTACACTTCGTCTTCTTTATATTTCAAATTTGTACTATCATTTAGTTTTTCCTCTCAAACTTTTCCAATTTTAATTAACTTTTATTCTCAAGATTGTTAAACGTTTCCATCAATTTCTTCAACAAGAAAATTGTGTTCATGCAACTATGACTTTTTCTTGATTAATTATGTTATGAATGATTCACTTATCATGTTACTCTTCGTCTTCTATATATTTCGAAACTTCTACTCTCGTTAAACTTTTACTCTCAAACGTTTCCAATTTTGTTAAACTTTTATTATTAAGATTGTTCACCGTTTCCATTTATCATTACTTGTTGATTAATTCTGTTATGATTGGGTTACTATTTGGATTTAACGATCTCTTATGTCAAGTAAAAGATATTTTAACCTAGACTAAACGATCATGTAGATTTGTCTGAACAATCGTGCACATATTGTACACAATCATTTAGAGTTATGTAGACCAAGTTGCACATATTCTAAATGATGGTTAGGGGTTTACAATTTGTTTTTAGCATTTAGGGTTTAGGGTTTTCTAAATGATCGTGTACCTAACTAAAATATACTATAATCATTCTTTTTAGGATGGTTGTACATGGGGACAAACACTTTCCTGCCACTGTCCCATGCCAAGTCCACAAGATTGACATTCTTGTTAAGGATAAACTAACAAAGGAACAGTTATAGATGTTCCATAAAACATATTTTGGTTCATTAATTACTGAATGTGAACATGGTCTTCAATGGGCAATTGATCCATGATTTCTTGCTGAGGCAAATACTTGAAGAAGCCAGGGCAAATGGAATATGTTTTTCTATTTTGGGGCAAAAAGTCTATTTCACCCAAAACGAGTTCAACATCATAAACGATTTTTGGCCAACTGGTGTAACATTGGATAAAGATTATGACAATAAGCGGCTACAAAGCCTCCTATTCAAATCGCATAACAAGAAGATAATAACATGCTTGAAAGTTGAGGAAGTTTTCAAACAGTTTGATTTTTACAAACAATGAAGATGTTGTGAAGTTTTCCTTAGCCATCTTTATTGAAACTATGATGGTGGGGAAGGATAAGAAAACACAGTTCGATATGAATGTTTTTGAAAGAGTTGATGATGAAAAATTATTTAAGAATTTTGATTGGTCAACTTTGTTCTACACTCGTTTGCTCAATAGTTTGAAGACGATTTTACAAGGTAAAGAGCAAGCATACGAGTTAAAAAAGGCACAAAGTTTCAAAGCAATCGCATTCTACAATATCAAGGGCTACATGCTTGCTTTTCATGTGATTTTATTTATATATATTTTTTAGTTAATTACAAACTAAACATCATATATTAACATCATATATTAACATATTTCTTTAAGTGCTATAGATGTGGGCTTATGAAACACTCTCAACTACAAGTGAGAACCTCGCCATAAAAAACAGAAAAGATTAATCCCTAGAATATTGAGGTGGAGTTGTATACAAGCTTCATCCTACAAAATGTTGAAGAAAAATATATTCCAGAACAAAAATGTAAGTATAAATCCTGAGCGAGTGTTTAGAATAGTTGCACGATCGTGTATCTTTTCGTGAACGATTGTGTACCTTAGGAATGTAATCCTATATGTTTTAATAGACAATTGTTTACCTTAATATATGATCGTTTACCTTGGGTACGTGATCGTGTATCTAGTGGTCAACGATCATTTATGTTAAGTGATTTTTCCCTATTTGTTTGTTTTTTTTTTCTTTTTGGGGTTTTAGTTTAAGACTAGCTTTGATAAACCATGTATTAACAACTATTTGATTATATCATTGTAAACTATTGTTCTACCTAAACTGAAGCTATCACCTCAAGAGAAAGCTTTTAAGGAGAGTCGAATTCGAGGGGATGATAACATGGATATTAAGGAGGGTGAATTAGTGTCAGATTGTAATAGCAGTGACACCAATACTTCTGCTGATGGTATAAACAATCAATCATCAGATCATGATGACTTGAATAATTTATGATCAAACTCATCTCCACTGCTTCAGTCTAATGCAAATGTTGGCCGGATTACTTCTGTTGTGCAACCATCACCACAAAGAAAAGAAAGACAAACAGTGGTTGACCAGCTTGAAACCAATCCAAATACCAACAAAAAAACGTTTTAAATCCAATGACAAATCATAATGAAGTCATTCAAAATCTTGCAAAAAAACTAAACAATGAGATCAATGAAGTTCTAAGGACTTATTAAAATTAATGTCCATAGTTTGTAAGAGGGATGATGCAATTAGAAAGCAAGCATTGGAGTAGTCTGAAATGAAGCAAATACTCGAGAGTTTTGTCTAGGTAAAGTTCGATTTTAGAAAGTATTTTGTTTCTTAGTAATTTAGATAAATGATCATTTAAGTGAAATAACCAATCATTTAACTTTCCTTACACGATCGCTTATCCCATCTGAACGATCATTCACCCATTGCCAAACGATGGTTTAGAAATGCTACATGATCGTTTGCTTATGTATACACGATCATTTAGTAACCAATTTTTTTATTTTATTTTTCTTTCTTTATTTATGAGAATCAGAATCAGAATTAGAATCAATGGAATGATGATATTCATCACATGTAAACCCGATATTTTCTTGGTTTAATTTCTTTAAATGTGGAAAAAAAAAGAAAAAGAAAATGGAAATTAAGTGTATATATATATATATATATATATATATTAAATAGTTTTATTAAATATATTAAAGAAAAGAAAGAAAAGAAAGGATAAAAAGAAGAAAAAGAGAAGAAAATTTCATTTTTTCTTTTCTTCTTCTTTTCTTCCTTCACCGCCAAGAATTTTGAAGACATCCAACTTCCATTTCTTTTCCTTCTTCAATTTGCAGAGAACTTCTAAGAGAGAGTTTGGAAGAAGAAGATGAATTTTACTAGAATTTTGAGGTTGAAGAAGAGGAGGAGAACTCAAGCAAAGTGTATCCATGGCTGAATTTTAGTTCATTCTGCACATCACTGGTTTTTAATTCGGTTTGAACTCTTCAAAAGGAATTAAGAGGTGAGATTTACATTTACTGAAAGTTAACTCATTTTCAAACAAACTTTATGAAGAACGTTGGAGCAAATTCGGATATTCATTTGGTGCTTTTTGATGAAGAAAACAGGGCAGTTGGTTTTCACTCGAAATCAGGAGGTCTCTGGGTTTTCTTGTATTTTAGAATGTACCGGTGGAGTTAGAATCTATGTTGTATGGTTGGAAAGCTTATTCAATTTATTACAACTTTCATGAAGAAATTATGAACCAAAAACGACTAAACATCAGTTAAATTGTAGGGAGAACTTAAAGAGGTCGTGTGCGCACGATTCTGGAAGTGGTTCTGTTTTGAGGATTATCTGAGTTTATACACGGGGAATCAGATTTACATGTCTTGAGGTAAGTTTTAGAGGATATCAAAATAAAGATTTTGATATAAAGAACACTCATTTTGGTTAAGTATTGAGAAAGTTATAGTCCTTTGAAGTTTATATTAGAAATCTGGAAATTTCAGAGAATTGTTGAAATAGAATCATTTCATAAGCTTTGTTTTTGCGAGCGTCATCTTTAGTGCGACATGTTATGTATATCTTTAGGAAACCAGAATGTTTAGAGTTTTAATACTCGGTTGGGTTGTTGGCAGGCCGAGAAGAATTAAACCGAGCTTATAGACCAAGGATCTAGCCCAAGACTGTGAGTGACAAAACCAACTTTGAAATATTTTCCATAACTGTTATTATGATTGAATGCGATAAATGTTTATTTACGAAGCCATGAAAGGTATTTGAATTTCATGACTATTTTCAAGTATACATTTGGAGACTAGATTTCTTAAAGAAATTTATGCTAGCACGTAGATATTAAATGTTTGGAAAGTATTTAAACCACAATATTTTAAGCAAAGCATGAATTAGTATGAAATTTTGTTTTAAGAACTACAATTTTCCACGAAAGAGCTGAGTAAAGTTCGAGCTTTGTGTAAAATTTATAAGTAGGCATGTTTTAATATTTTTAAATGATTTATGAAATTTTCATTAACTACATGACTGAGATCTTGAGCCTGAGGCTAGAGATTACCGTGTGCACACTGGTTAGATTCCGTTGTTGACGTTGAGTGTACTCCGTAACAACGATGTTGTTTTGAGTGCTGGACGGGCCCCACTACGACAAAGACGATGGGAGTGCTAGGGGGCCCCACTACATCGTAGTGCTTGTAAACGTTGTTGTACTGGGTGTACCCTACACAACGTAGATTTGTCATGTTAGTTAAAATGCTTCGATATACTTGATATGCCTTGCTAGATTTCAATGATGAACATGCTGAGTATTTAAGGAAGCTATTCTTACTACTACATGTTTACATTTACGACTTGTATAAATAAATTTATATGTGTAAAGTTTTCACGGCTCTTATCTTTAAATTCATAGTTTTAAAATGATTCACTCACTGAGCTTCATAGCTCACCCTTTTCAAAATGTTTTACCCATTTTCCAGGTAGAGATCGAGTTCCCAATAAACTAACACCAAAGGTTATCTTATGTAACCTAAACATGTATGTGGAGACATACAAGTGGATCATGTTTAAGTGATAACCTAAATGGTCTATAGTAAATGGATAAGGGTGTATACCTTCCTGGTGACATTACGAATACAACCTGCTTTGTAGTTGTTACAATTGTTCTAAAGTGCTATGAATGATTTGTAGTTGTTACAATTGTAGTCGAGACATTAGAGTGAGGATATTCTATACAAAGAGTTTGTATAAGACTGGACCATTAAATGAATAGTCTCTCCTATTAACACTGTTACTAGTTAAGACTACATTTCACCAAGATGACCATAGGTGACTTGACCTGAATCCTGATTGAGTTGTGAACTCTTGCCTATGAAGACGGTCCTTTGATTTGCATGAGTGGGAGTCGCCTATGTCGCCGACTCAATATGCCTACCATTTTAGGGATTCGTCTGATTGGGAAGCTGGGAACACAGCTACACAAGAAAGAATTTACTCCTTCTTTATAGATAGAGTAAGTAGAGAAATTGCGACCTTAAGAGTTGATTCTAGGGCTTGAACAATGTGGCGCCACACCCTCTCTTGGCCTGAGAGGAGTTCAGTTATGGAGTTAGATGAATCAGTGGGACTTATGGAGTTATATGTAATTACAAGGGTGAAATGGTAATTTTTGGCCTAGCTGTACTTACGAGCAATTTGTGAAGGGTCATTGCTTTGTTGATTGGTTATATCTGATGGACACAAAAATATAGCGACAGTAAGAAGAGTGCAACTATTAGTCTTTAGTGGAATGACTAATAGTTAATGAATAGAGATTAATTTAATTAAAGAGTTTAATTAATTAATCTTATTTTATTGGAGCTTCAATCTGTAGGTCCATAAGGTCCCCTTGTTAGCTCAATAAGGATAAATGAGAATCAAATTTATTTTGGTTTAATTTAAATTGTTCAAATTTATTATAGGGAAACAATTAATATAATGTATTGGATACATTATAATATAAAGTTTTTATGAGAGAAGTTAATATTTGAATATGATTCAAATAATAATAATAATATGAATAAGATTCATAAATAAATTATAGGTTAAATTAATATGATTTGATTCATATTAGCACTATTGATTATATGAGAGATTTAAACCATTGTTTATATTATATATGATATAATATAAAGTTTATATTATAGGAGATATAATATGAACTAAATTTATATTAATTTTATTTTATTAATATATATTTAATTAATAAAATAAATCCCAAGTTGGTTGAGAGTTATTTTACATGTAGAGAGCGTGAGGGAGTTATTTTGATAACTTCCCTCCATCTCTCTTAAGTTGGTTGAGATATACAGATCACTCTGTATTCGTATTCTCATTCTGATCTCTTGATTCTCTGTGTTCCAAAAGTAAAAAGAAAAAGAAAAAATCTCCCAAAACTTTTCCCCCACCAAAATTACAGAAGCTCCACAACTCTTTGTTAGATTCTTTCCTTGAGAATAACGAGAAAAACTTCATGGTGTTCTTGAAAAATGCGGAGAAGATTTCTTGGAGGTTCTATAAAGGTTAGTTTCTTTTCCCTTTTCCTCCATAGAAGCATGCTTAGGTTTTAGTTTTGTTTTTCTCTGAATTGTTGGTTTTGGGTTTTACAAATTGAATTCCATTTGCACGGCGTTCATACGCTTCCGCTTTGAGAATTCCATTCCTTCAATTAGAATTAGAGCTAAATCGTGCAATTGTTTTTTCAATTTTTGAAACAAAATTCAGAGGAAATGTGGGTATTTTTTTCCTCTGCATTGTTGAATGTGGGTTTGCAAAATAGTTACAAAGAAACCATTTATAAAAGTCAAGTAGTAACTGATAAATTAGTTGAAATTCAAAAAAATAGATGAACCACTGACTGAGAAACAAACTTTGACAATTGGCGACGTGCAGCAATCTATTTCGACTGAAAATGAAGAATCTCAACCAGTATGTATGAAATAAGAACTGTGTAGTCTTTTGCATTAATTGCTTGTTTCTTATTTAATATTATGCATTCTTGGAAATACCCATCAAGAGAAGGAATTTGAATAAAGTAGATGAAGATGAAACAATTATTAAGAAACCAGTTAAGGTTGCAAAGAAAGATGAAGGAGCGACTCACAAACGAAATGAAGTTGAAAAAAAAGATGTAAAACCTAAGAAAATGGTCGAGTCTGAAAAAAAAGATGTAAAACCTGAGAAAATGGTTGAGTCTGAAAAAAAAAAAGATGAAGTAGTGTTGTATCAAAGTTCCACAAGTTAATCCACTCAGACGACCTACTAAAGTCGTATTAAAGCCTATACTACTTGTCTCAGACGTCGTATTGATAGATGTAGATATATATGATCTCATGTGGCCAATGGATCCAAAATTTTTGAAAGCATACTTAACATGGAAGAGATATAGAAAAATAAATAATGAAGCAAGGATTATAGTTTTCTCATTCAAGAAAGAAGGAATTTTTAAAAACGCTTGAAGAAAACACATGAATAATAGAAGATGTAAGTACTCTTTCCAAATTTCATTTTATATGTACAACAACTACGCGATCGTGTACAACATTCTTTATTTCATTGAATGCTTGTTTATGTATAGTACACGATCGCTTCGTTTTGAAAAGAATGTTGTACACAATCACTTGTATTTGCTAAGCGATCGCTTGAATTTTGATAAGAGATTGCTTGTATGTTTTAAGCAACCACTTGCATTTGCTAAGCGATCGTTTTTACTTTTGTAGACCATTGATATGTTATTATATCACGTGCAAAATAAAATGTTATCAAGAAAGCATCTTTGCATGTCTCATTTTGCAATAATAGATTCCTCATTTATGCTTAATTATTTTTCTTTAAACTTTTTTTTTTTTTACAAATTAACCTACATAATCATATTTTGACTAAATAATTTTATTTGTTCGTAAGTCTAGCATCAACAAAGAACCAGCACTTAATGAATGACTTTTTGATGATCGTTTGCTAACAACAAACAATGAGGAGGTTGAATGGTCAACCACAACTAAACACAAAGCTATATGGGTGGAAAAAGATTTAATTTACTATTTTAATTTTGTTGTTGGTGTAATCCCAGATAAACTAGAGTAGGCAGGTGCCGACTACATGACTAGTTGCATTAATATTAGAGAACACTGGATAGATATTGTAGCTGACATAAGGAACTGTAAAACCTCTGTGTTTGACTCTATGCCTAACTATGTTAAAAAATAACTGTTGGAGCAATTATTGACTTATTTATTTGTACATTGTTCTCAATCCATACAATATATATATATATATTCATTATTTTAATATTTCGTGCAGAATATGAAAGAAGACTTTGATACAAACCCAACGCAATGAAAATCACCTAAAATGGAGTCCAAATGAAAAAGAACGAGCAATTTGAAGTTTAGAGGAAAATTGGTAAATATTCAAAAAGTTATGACATGCGTCACCCATCCATACGTGTGGGCCACCCTCAGGTTACCAGTTCGAGTCCTAAGCACCACATTATTTTCTAGGATCTTTTAAAGCCAAAATATCGTCATTTCGATCCTCCGCTTCGTGTGCCTTAGATGTCATCAGTTTGGATCCCACCAGACACGGATTAAAATCAAATTTATTCAAATTCCTTCTTCGCGTGTGAGTTAATCTGACTTCGCTCTCTTTCACCACCACGTATTAGCTACTAAAGCACGTGCGCCTTTCCCACCACCCGAGTTCGATCTTTAGCGTTTGCAAATTAATTTTTGAAGAATTTTTCAGTAGCAATTTCATAATTCTTTTGCAAAATTCAGAAAAATAACCAACTTTTCTGTCAATTGAAGCATGTGGATGGCCTTGAGATCACGATTTCGAGCCTTATGAGCGGTTATTTCCAAATATTCTCTATATATACCCATTTTCTCCCTAAATTCATCATAAATTCATCGTCAATTCACCATTTTCTCTCACATAAGCCCTAAAACTCTCTCAAACATTAGAAATTACTCCTCCATTCTGTTCTTTTTTTTTTTTTTTTTGTTCTCTCAATTAATTTCTAGAATTAGTTTTTAATGGAGGGCTAAAATCACAAAGAGGTAAGTAGGCTTAGGGCTTTTCAATTCTTGGAGAATTCTTCTCTTATTTTTCTTTATTGATTAGATATGATCAAATTTTTGAATTTCTTGTAGTTTTTGTTGAATCCCTAATTTTCTTATATAAAAAATAATTTCTTCTTTCAATTACACGCATTCTTGTCAATTTAATTTTTGATATTGTTCTTGATTCACTATTTTGTACGCAAGATACTTTGACTATGAAAAAGTAATGCAAGATTAATTTGCTTACCTTTGTCTACACAAAAACTCAATCGAATTCTTGATTGCAACATGTCAAATCATGAAATTGATTAATGCTAGGTGAATCTCCCTTGTTCTTAGCAATTTTTGAATTTTATTGCATCAATTTTATTGTTCACAATTAAATCCAATTAATTCACTGATTGCAAATTGTTTCCAAAAAAAGTGTGAAAGATACTTGGGACTTCTTTAAAGAGCAAGATTAGGCTTCAAATGTTGTTGCAAGAATATACACTAAATGCTTGAGGTGATTGTCTCTTTTCTTGAAATCTTAACTAAAGTTCTTACAAGATCTCAAGTTGATCTTGAAAGAATGTTGATCAAGAACCCCTTTTAATTGAGTAAAAATCATTTCATAATCCTCTTAATTCAATGATAAAAATTGATTAGTGCCCTTGACCCATTCCCTCATTTTTCTCATAAGAGTTCATTTTTTACTTTTTTTTTTCTTTTTTTTTTTAGTTGAGTTTACATCATAAATCACTCTTAAGTCTTGGTTCTACTTGATTTTTCCACACTCTTCAATGCTTTTCTTTTGCTACTAACATCATTTATTTAAAGCTTAATTTCAAGAAACTTACTTAGCCACCATTCTTTTGGGTTCGACACTCGTACTTCCTACCAAACTTTGGTAAAAAAATAAGGGAATTTAAATTCCTTTTTGTCGAGAAAAATCTAGGTAAGTGCAACCTACGCTTAGCAATAAATTTCATTTCTATAAACATATTTGTGCTTGATTGTAACGACCTTGTCTGTACATACTTTCATATGTATTGATTTTCACTTGACAAGAACTTGTTGATGAAGCTCTTGCAATACATGCACGATGTATCCCCTCACTAGCAATAGTTGTTTGATTGCACGACATAGTAGAAAATCTCCAAATTCGGCCTTTGGCCAATAATTAGATCCCAAAGCCACTTGCATGTATTAAAATGAAAGAAAAAATCACACATTTTCATTAATTGTTCAAACTTTGCTTGCAAGTCCTACTATTATGTCCTTTACGATTACAGTTGGAACATCTCAATAAACTATTAAATTCGTCTACAGATAGATTTCTTTGTTTTCTTGGTCTTCCAGCTTGACGTTTAAAGACTAGAGGTAATGTTTTCATGACAACATCTTCAACTCTCCAATCCAAATGAGTTCCAAAAAATTGAATACAACCACTATATATAGCTGATGAAGTTTCTCTATAATAAAACTCAAATACATAAGAATTGGTATCTAAATTAAGCATTTGTAGAATAGCAAGTGCATGAGCACATAGAATTTCTTTGACATCTCATACTCAACAACTAGAACATCCTTCGTTTAACTAAACAATGAATTCTTGACTTCCATCCATTACATTGCATTGAGTCATACTAATTTGATCAACCTAATACATAAGACAAATAAAGGACAATTAAAACAAATAAACATGCACAAATAGACACAGATAGACAAAGATAGCCGGTATCTATCTAAGATAGGCACATATAGATTTCAATCTCTATATGATATCAGATAGATACAGATAGCAACCTATTTGTATCTATCTAAGACAGGCACAAATAATTTGCTATCATTGTCTATCGAATAGACAAAGATAGCAGTCTATCTATGCCTGTCCGAGATACAAACATAAGAAAAAAAATTTCTTACTAGTAAACTTCTTCACTTTTCATGCTCTAAACGCAACACTTTCTCAGCCCAAGAAGTCAAACGACTCTTTATTGCAAAAGCAGCTTTACTTCATTCATAAAAGTAATTTTGCAATAGATCTATAATTGAACTAAGCATGTAGTTCTTTGAGATCTTTAAACACTAAATTTACATATTTTGCACAATTTGATGTCATCATTCCGTACCTTCATCTTCGTGAATATGCCCGAGACCACTTCTCAAAACCAACACTACTAAGATAATCTATAATATTTGGACAAACCAAATCCATACATCTCATGTGTGGTACTCAAATTCATCAACAGTGTAGGCATAAGCACAACTAAAGAAATATTTATCAAGTAGTGGATCGTTCAAATGGAGTTTCAAGTTACTTATAAGATGTTTTGTGCACACGTAATACTCAACATCAGGAAACACTCTTAAAAGACTCTTAAACTAAATTAGCTCGCTCTGAAAAAACTACCTCGTATCTTCTCAAACAACCATGTCTATGATGCATCATTTTAAGAATCCACAATGGCAAAAGCAAGAGAGAAGATTTGATTGTTACCATCTTGTGATGAGGTTGTTAATAGGATGCCACCAAACTTAAATTTCAAAAACGTCCCATCAAAAGAAATGATAAGTCTATAATAATTCCACCCCTAATTAATGCACTAAAACCCATAAAGCAAAACTTGAAATGACCCTTATCATCCATTTCTAAAGCAGTGTGCATGTACCTATAATAATTACAAAATATTTGTATCAGCACCAACAAAAAAGAACAGATAGACTGTGATAGATGCTAATATTTGTCTATCTAGTTAGACTATGATATTTGTCTATCTAAATAGACTGTGACATTTGTCTATCCCCATCTATCTACAAATGAATTTAAATTTGATATAAGAAATGCATCATACCTGGGTAAGATTCAACCAATTTATCAAAGAAGCTTGGAATCAATGTATACAATTCAACAAGGTCACCTTTTAATATCTTTACTATGTGCTCTTTTGCCCTCCAAGCTTTCAGATAACTTATATTAACTCCAAGATTTGTACGAGTTCTATGCACAATTGCTTTTGGAATGGAACGATCAGTAGACATGAACCTAAAGTCATTTATCAAGTAGCTGCAAATTACTATAGAAACTTGCATGTGACAGCTTTGGGTAGTATTCAATGAACAATCATGGTCAGAAATGTATTTTCGTATCATCCACAACTCACTCTTCTTATAATGAGATGCCCTAACATACCATTTTCACCCTTTTTGCAAACATCTAAATCCAAGAGACCTCAAATTTGATACTATAGTCCTAAATTGCATTACTACAAGTCAGGGGTCTTCCGACACTAGCATGAGTCAGCGAGGATTAGAAACAACATTGGAGAAGGCTATTTTAATGTACAACCTCACATTAGGAAGAATGTTGATAGAAATGCATCGGGGGATCCATTCCCGACGTGCAACAAGCACAACATCGCGAAAACCCTTCTCCCGACGTTAATTTGGCCGACAATGATAAAACATCGACACAACCTCACACCTCAACATGACATCTATACGTCAGCAGTAAGCCATCGTCGTCGTCCCCTTTAGGCATCGAAAAAGATTTCTCCCAACTTTACCTCAAGAAAATTTCCCCCGACGTTGGGGGAAGGACATCGATTCCAATGCTTTGGGTGCGTCAGGAGATATTTTAAATATATTTTTTTATTTATTAAAATTTTCTTTTTCAATCGTGTAATATTCTTTTTGGTTCCGATTAGATTTAAATTGAATAAAATTGTATAAAATAAGCAACAAATTACTAAATAATTGTATAAAATACCAAATCAAAAATAAATATATCATAATTAAATGTTACATTGTCTAAGAATGTTTCAAAGAAATTACATAGAAGAGAAAAAGTACATTTATCTCCTAATAGCCGCGGACGCCATATTACAATAAGTCCACACCTACAATGACAGAAAAGTAAATTTAGATATATATATATATATATGTATGTATGTATCTATGTATGTATGTATGTATGTATGTATGTATGTATGTATCACTGAATAATGCAAAGTAAACAACTTGAAAGTTGAAAAATACGTACGGCAAGTGCTCATGGTCCCTTATGTGCCCAATCATCTTCAATCATTTTCCATTTATTTTGTGTACAGCTCCAATGTCCTTCTCTATTCTTTAATCATGCATTTAGCTTCTTCAAGCTTGAGTCTTTTCTGCTCAATTAGGACTTTAGCTTTTTTTAACCTTCTTAGATTACGAAAATGAGGTCGAAAAACTACTAGCACAAAACGATCTCGACTGGCTAAGAAACCTCTGAGGTGGGCTAGGACTAGAGTTCCAACATTTGATTCTGCACCAAATTTTGTAATTAAGCTATGAAGGTATAAATAAAAATACAAAATAAGACAAGAGTACTGCATGAACTTACATGTGCATCCTATGCCACTTTTGAAACAAATTGACCACTCCGATTGTGTGTTTCTCTAAATAACTCCACATGGTTAACTGGCTGACCTCGTTTCTCAATGAGCTCATGTCGTCGTTGTAGAAACGACTTGGACCCACTACTATAATTGTAAGGCTACTTTTGTCTAGCATCCTTGTTCGTCCATGATTGCTCATGCATGAAAACAATTGTTAAAGTTATACACGTATACAAAATGTTAAATAAAATAATGTACCATTACAATATGTAAATCTCACCTAAAATGGAAAACTCAAATAGTTATAACATAGAAAGTGTCAATCTTCTAGACATCCCACCAATCTGTGTAGTAGGTTTCCGTGTCTGTTCAGGGTCGATGTACTTATAGAAATGTCTATGATAGTCACCCCTAAACTCCTTGAAAGATGTGAGTATTTGATGATTAACAAATCTATGGAGTGCTTAATCATTGAAATAAAGCACGAAATACCACTACATGTCACACCCCCTCCTGCACAACCTGCTACCTTAGACTGAAAAATGGCATGAAGCCGACGAACAACGCTTTTCTGTACCTGTATCTGTCGACTCTGCTTAAAACTTTCATGTGATGAACTTGCCAATCTAGTATATAAACTATTATACATGCAACAAAACACGGCGGATCCTAGGCTAGTCAAACACGTACATGAAGCATACCTCAAAATTTACTGATTTCACGGGTAAACCTAAAGACACCTTAGTCAAAATATAACCAACAAAAATTTACACAACTACAGCTCCTAAAGCTTATACAAACTGTGGAGTATCTATAACATACAAGGGTGTATATACATCATAACACAACAGACTCTATGCCCAACTCAAAACATGTACTGGCAATCGATAATGAAGCTTCAGTAGACTAAGGCAGTCTATCAGGCACCGGGAACTCGATCTCTACCTGGAAAATGGGAAAAACATTTTGGAAAGGGTGAGCTATGAAGCTCAGTGAGTGACTCAGTTTAAAACTATGAATTTAAAGATAAGAGCACGTGAAAACTTTACACATATAAATCTGTTTATACAAGTCGTAAATGTAAACGTGTAGTAGTAAGAATAACTTCCTTAAATACTCAGCATGTTCCTCATTGAAATCTAGCAAGGCATATCAAGTATATCGAAGAATTTTAACTAACATGACAAATATACGCTGTGTAGGGTACACCCAATACAACAACGTTTACAAGCTCTACGATGTAGTGGGGCTCGCCCAACACTCTCATTGTCTTTGTCGTAGTGGGGCCCACCCAGCACTCACGACAGCATCGTTGTTACGGAGTACACTCAACGTCAACAACGGAATCTAACCAGTGTGCACACGGTAATCTCTAGCCTCAGGCTCAAGATCTCAGTCATGTAGTTAATGAAAATTTCTTAAATCATCTAAAAATATTAAAACATGCTTGCTTATAAATTTTACACAAAGCTCGAACTTTACTCAGCTTTTTCGTGGAAAATTGTAGTTCTTAAAACAAAACTTCTTACTAATTCATGCTTTGCTTAAAACATTGTGGTTTAAGTACTTTCCAAACATTTAATATTTACGTGCTAGCATAAATTTCTTTAAGAAATCTAGTCTCCAAATGTATACTTGAAAATAGTTATGAAATTCAAATACCTTTCATAGCTTCGTAAGTAAACATTTATCGCATTCAATCATAATAACAGTTATGGAAAATATTTCAAAGTTGGTTTTGTCACTCACCGTCTTGGGCTAGATCCTTGATCTAAGTTCGGTTTAATTCTTCTCGGCCTGCCAACAATCCAACCGAGTATTAAAACTCTAAACATTCTGATTTCTTAAAGATATACATAACATGTCGCACCAAAGATCACGCTCACGAAAACAAAGCTTAAGAAATAAAATCTTATTTCAACAACTCACTGAAATTTCCAGATTTCTAACATAAACTTCAAATGACTATAACTTTCTCAATACTTAACCAAAATGAGTGTTCTTTATATCAAAATCTTCATCTTGAGACCTTCTAAAACTTACCTGAAGATATGTAAATCTGATTCCCCGTGCATAAACACAGATAACCCTCGAAACAGAACCACTTCCAGAATCGCACGCACACGACCTCTTTAACTTGTCCCTACAATTTAACTGATTTTTAGTCGTTTTTGGATCACGATTTCTTCATGACAGTTTTAGTAGATTGAATAATATTTCCAACCATATCAAATAGACATTCTAACTCCACCGGTACACTCTAAAATACAAGAAAAACTAGAGACCTTCTGATTTCGAGTGAAAACCAACTGCCCTGTTTTCTTCATCAAAAAGCACCTAATGAATATCCAAATTTGCTCCAACTTTCTTCATAAAGTTTGTTGGAAAATGAGTTAAATTTTAGTAAATGGAAACCTCACCTCTTAATTCCTTTTGAAGAGTTCAAACTGAATTAAAAACAAGTGATGTGTAGAATGAACTAAAATTCAGCCATGGATACACTTTGCTTGAGTTCTCCTCCTGTTCTTCAACCTCAAAATTCTAGTAAAATTCCTCTTCTTCTTCCAAAATTTCTCTTAAATGTTCTCTGCAAATTGAAGAAAGAAAAGAATGGAAGTTGGATGAGAATTTGTCTTCAAAATGCTTGGCGGTGAAGGGAATAGAAGAAGAAGAAGAAAAGAAAAAATGAAATTTTCTTCTCTTTTTCTTCTTTTTATCCGTTTTTTCTTTCTTTTCTTTAATTTATTTAATAAAATTATTTAATATATAAATATATATATATATATTTATTTACACTTAATTTCCATCTTTCTTTTACACAAATAGCACTGGTGCTCCCCACGGCGAAACACTGGGCCTGATGTATCCCTTGTCAACTAGTTCTTGTAACTACATCTTCAATTCTTTTAGCTCGCTTGGAGCCATTCTATACGGTGCCTATGAAATAGGTGATGTTCCTGGTAATAATTCAATGGTGAATTCAATCTCTCTATCAGGTTGCAAACCTGACAAATCATCTGGAAATACATCAAGAAACTATTTCACCACAGGAACATCTCCTGGCTTTAGCTTTTCTCTCTGCACCAAACTATTTCACCAAATTTGCTCCAACTTTCTTCATAAAGTTTGTTTAAAAATGAGTTAACTTTCAGTAAATGTAAATCTCACCTCTTAATTCCTTTTGAAGAGTTCAAACCGAATTAAAAACCAGTGATGTGCAGAATGAACTAAAATTCAGCCATTGATACACTTTGCTTGAGTTCTCCTCCTCTTCTTCAACCAAAAAAATTCTAGTAAAATTTCTCTTCTTCTTCCAAACTCTCTCTCAGAAGTTCTCTGCAAATTCAAGAAGGAAAAAGAACAAAAAAATAAAGGGAACTTGGATGTCTTCAAACTTGGCGGTGAAGGGAAGAGAAGAAGAAGAAGAAAAGAGAAAATGAAATTTTCTTCTCCTTTTCTTCTTTTTGTCCTTTCTTTTCTTTCTTTTCTTTAATTAATTTAATAAAACTATTTAATATATAAATATATATTTATATTTACACTTAATTTCCATTTTTTTTTTCTTTTTTTTTCCAGATTTAAAGAAATTAAACCAAGAAAATATCGGGTTTACAACTTACCTTCCCTTTAGAAAATTTCGTCCTCGAAATTTAGAATGTCCTTAACTGAAAAGTATCGGATAGCTCTTCTTCATCTGATATTCTGGTTCCCAAGTTGCCTCCTCCGCTCCATGATGTCTCCACAAAACTTTTATGAGTGGAATCGTTTTGTTTCTCAAAACTTTTTCCTTTCTGTCGAGAATCTGAACTGGTTCTTCAACATAACTCAAATCTTCTTTTAATTCAACTGGTTGATCTTGCAACACATGCGATGGATCTGGTATTTATTTTCTTAACATGGATACATGGAAAACATCATGTATTCGTGCAAGTTCTATTGGCAACTCAAGTCTATACGCTGCTGGTCCCACTCGTTCCGTTATCTGATATGGCCCAATATATCTAGGACTTAACTTACCTTTTCTTCCGAAACGAATAACACCTCGCCATGGAGATAATTTCAAGAAAACTTGATCTCCAACTTGGAATTCTAGGTTTCTTCGTCGCTTATCCGCATAACTTTTCTGTCGATCTTGGGCTTTCCTCAGATTTTCTCTGATCAACTTAATATTGTTTGTCGTAATCTGAACCAACTCAGGACCTACTAACTTCCGCTCTCCCACTTCATTCCAGCACACAGGAGTTCTGCATGGTCTCCCGTATAAGGCTTCATATGGTGCCATACCGATACTAGACTGATAGTTATTATTATAAGCAAACTCCATAAGTGGCAAGTGGGTATCCCAACTTCCTTTAAGTTGTAGGACACATGCTCTCAACATGTCCTCTAAAGTTTGGATGGTCCTCTCGGACTGACCATCTGTTTGAGGATGAAATGATGTACTAAACTTTAGCCCTGTTCCCATTGCTTTCTGTAAACTAGGCCAAAATTTAGAAGTAAACCTCGGATCCCTATCTGAAACTATGGACACTGGTACTCCATACTGACTCACAATCTTATCAACATATAATCTCGCTAGCTGGTCTAACGTAGTTGTCATTTTAATCGGTATAAATCGTGTCGTCTTGGTGAGTCTGTCTACTATTACCCATATACCATCATGTCCACTGGATGTACGAGGTAATCCAAATAGAAAATCCATAGTAATATGCTCCCATTTCCACTCTGGCACTGGCAAAGGATTAAGAAATCCTCCTGGCCTCTGTCTTACTGGTTTAACCTGTTGACAAATCAAACATCTATCAACATATTCAGCTATCTCTTGCTTCATTCCAGACCACCAATAAGTTTTCTTTAAAGTTCTGTACATCTTGGTGCTACCTGGATGCATAGCGTAAGCTGAACTGTGAGCTTCTTCTAGAATAGCATTCTTAAGCTCACTGATATTCGGAACACATAATCTTCCTTGTTTAACAATGGCTCCATCTGTTCTCAGCTCAAACTCCACCTCTAAGCCTTTCTTGGATTTCTCAAACTTCTTCTGTAAATTACTGTCTTGTGACTGTCTTCTTACAATCTCAGTTACTAGAGAAGACCGAACCTGAAATTGAGCTAAGAGACTTCCTGAATCCTCTGTAGTTACTACTGCCGTGGAACCTCTTAACTCATTCAACAAAGCTACTCGAATACCACACAAGGCACTCTTCGGAAGTCTTGACTTCCTACTTAATGCATCTGCTACTACGTTGGTCTTACCTGGATGATATTCTATAGTACAATCATAATCTTTAATCAGTTCTAGCCATCGCCTTTGTCTCAGATTTAGCTCTTTTTGATCAAAAATATACTTCAGACTTTTATGATCTGTGAAAATATGGCACTTTTCCCCGAACAAATAGTGTCTCCAGATTTTTAGTGCTAAAACAACTGCTGCTAGCTCAAGATCATGGGTAGGGTAATTACACTCATGCTCCTTCAACTGCCTTGAAGCATAAGCTATTACATTCCCATCTTGCATAAGCACACAACCTAATCCTAGCCTTGAAGCATCACAATAAATCACATAGTCCTTCCCTGTTACAGGAAGTGCCAAAATAGGTGCTGTAACTAGTCTTTTCTTCAATTCCTGAAAACTTTGCTCGCATTTATCTGACCACTCAAACTTAACATTCTTCCTTGTCAAAGCGGTCAAAGGCAATGCCAATCGAGAGAAATCCTCAATAAAACGCCTATAGTATCCTGCCAAACCCAGGAAACTACGTACTTCTGTCGCACTAATTGGTCTTTCCCAATTGACAACCGCTTCTACTTTTTGTGGATCGACACTAACTCCTTTTGCTGAAACTACATGCCCCAAAAATACTACCTGTTCCAACCAGAACTCACATTTGCTGAACTTAGCGTATAACTGTTTTTCACGTAGAGTCTGTAGAACAATCCTCAGATGTTCCTCATGAGATTCTCTGTCAACTGAGTAAACTAATATATCATCAATGAACACAATCACAAACTGATCTAAATACCGATGGAAGATCCTGTTCATGAGATCCATGAAAACCGCTGGCGCATTCGTTAAACCGAATGGCATAACTCGAAACTCATAATGCCCATACCTCGTTCTAAATGCTGTCTTAGCAATATCTGATTCTCTAACCTTCAACTGGTGGTATCCTGTCCTTAAGTCAATCTTAGAGAACAACGTTGCTCCCCTTAGTTGATCAAATAAGTCATCGATGCGTGGTAAAGGATACTTGTTACGTATTGTAACCTTGTTTAACTGTCTATAGTCAATACATAATCTGAGGGTACCATCTTTCTTTTTCACAAAAAGCACTGGTGCTCCCCACGGCGAAACACTAGGCCTGATGTATCCCTTGTCAACTAGTTCCTGTAACTGCATCTTCAATTCTTTTAGCTCGCTTGGAGCCATTCTATACGGGGCCTGTGAAATAGGTGTTGTTCCTGGTAATAATTCAATGGTGAACTCAATCTCTCTATCAGGTGGCAAACCTGACAGATCATCTGGAAATACATCAAGAAACTCTTTCACCACATGAACATCTTCTGGCTTTAGTTTTTCTCTCTGCACTACTACGATGTGTGCAAGAAACGCTGTGCAACCTTTCCTCAGCAATTTCTCAGCTTTCAAAACTGAGATTAGACTTCTAGAAACGGCCTTCCTCATACCTCTAAAAACCACTTCAGCAAAGCCTGGTTTTCTGAAAACCCCTTCCTTCCTATGGCAATCCATAGATGCATAATGAGCAAATAAGAAATCCATTCCCAAAATTACATCTAACCTCTGCAACTCTAGTGGTAGCAAGTCCACTAGCAAACTGATACCTTCTACTAAAACTTCACAATTACGTAACACCTCATTAACAAGTAAAACGTCACAAACTGGAGTGTATATAGCTAACCCCTCAGATAAAGGCTCTAGCATCCTATTCAACTTAGTCAGAAATATACTAGAAACAAAGGAATGCGTAGCACCTGGATCAAATAAAACATTTGCAGGTACATTACAAATAAGAATCGTACCAGTAATAACGTCTGGTGCATCCTCTACTTCTTGTTGAGTCATAGCATAGACTTTTCCCTGTTGCCTCGGTCTTCCAACAACTCCCTTTTGCCTTGCACCACTGGTGCCCTCTGTTGGAACCACTGAAACTCTCGATTGCTCAATTGTCTGGGACCCAACTCCCTGATCTCTCTGAACTGTCATGTTCAAGTGCGGACAATCTTTCTTGAAATGTCCTGGCTGTCCGCACTGGTAACATACACCAGCACCTACCAAACACTGACCCCGATGGTTCCTGCCACAACTCGTGCATGGTATTCGCCTGACGGTACTAGCAATGGACTCCTGACCTGGTTGCGATCTTACTGTTGATCTAATGGGTTGACTAGGTATTCTCTGGCTCTGTCTCTGAAAAACACTACCATAACTCACGTTCCTCGATGCTTGGCCTCCAGAGCGATTCTTAAAATCTTGACGGCTTGAAATATTTATCCCAGGCGTGAACCTCCGCTGCTCACGGCCTCTAAATCCACTAGCTGTTGAAGTCCCACGACTAAGCTCCACTGCCGATTTCTCTTCTGTTATACTCTGCTCCACACGAAGGGCAGTCTCCACTAACTGAGAGAAATTCGTCCACTTAGCAATGGCTGTAACTGGGGTACGTATTTCAAAACGCAACCCTCTTTCAAACCTTCGGCACCTGTCACTCTGAGAAGCTATAATAACGTCAGCATACCGTGAAAGCTCGGTATACTTCCTCTCATACTCAGCCACTGAAAGTGATCCTTGTTTCAACCCCAGAAATTCATCCCTCTTGGCTTCGCAGTATGTGCTGGGATAATACTTATCTTCGAATATGCCTCTAAAAGTCTGCCAGTCTAAAGCACGTGCATCACTGCGTCTTGCTAATATAGATTTCCACCATCCTTCAGCCTCTTTTTGCAACAAAAATGTGGCCAATCTAACCTTTCGCTCCTCAGGAAAATTCATCACATCAAAACACTTTTCAAGCATATTCAACCAGTTCTCTGCATCAGCTGGATCTGTGTTACCTTCAAACACTGTAGCCCCTAACTTCTTCAGCCGTTCAATTCCGTATGCCTTTTCTGGATCACTAGGCTCTGCTCTATCTGTCCTTCCTATTTCCTGTGTTGTTCTCGCAAACTGCTCGTTTCCTGCACCACCTCGAACTCCTAGGGTACTAGATTCCCCTACAGATGGACCTTGGGTAGGACCTTGCATCCCGTCCTGATTCTGCCGGCGTCGTCTACCAGTACGTGGTGGCATGACTCCTATAATATGTCAACACATTAGACATACTATAAATACTTAACTCAAATGCATGATACTAAATGTCTACTCACGTATTAATAATAATTGGACTCACTTCTACCCTTACCTAGACCATACTCCACTAGTTCCCTTTAAGCTAACTTGACGTTCAATTATTTACTTTCCAGTTTCTTCTTAGAGCTAACCGCTCTACCTTAATTCCCATGGAGCAAACTGCTCTGATACCAAGTTGTCACACCCCCTCCCGGACTACCTGCTACCTTAGACCGAAAGATGGCGTGAAGCCGACGTACAACGTTATTTTGTACCTGTATCTGTCGACTCTGCTTAAAACTTTCATGTGATGAACTTGCCAATCTAGTATATAAACTATTGTACATGCCACAAAACACATTAGATCCTAGGCTAGTCAAACACAGCTAGTCAAACACATACATGAAGTGTACATCAAAATTTACCAATTTCACGAGTAAACCTAAAGACACCTTAATCAAAATATAACCAACAAAATTTACACAACTACAGCTCCTAAAGCTTATACAAACTGTGGAGTATCTATAACATACAAGGGTGTGAATACATCACAACACAACAGACTTTATGCCCAACTCAAAACACGTGAAAACTTTACACATATAAATCTGTTTATACAAGTCGTAAATGTAAATGTGTAATTGTAAGAATAGCTTCCTTAAATACTCAGCATGTTCATCATTGAAATCTAGCAAGGCATATCAAGTATATCGAAGCATTTTAACTAACATGACGAATCTACGTTGTGTAGGGTACACCTAGTACAACAACGTTTACAAGCACTACGATGTAGTGGGGCCCGCCCAGCACTCCCATCGTCTTTGTCGTAGTGGGGCCCGCCCAGCACTCACGACAGCATCGTTGTTACGGAGTACACTCAACGTCAACAACGAAATCTAACCAGTGTGCACACGGTAATCTCTAACCAGTGTTCATACTAATTCATGCTTTGCTTAAAATATTGTGGTTTAAATACTTTCCAAACATTTAATATCTACGTGCTAGCATAAATTTCTTTAAGAAATCTAGTCTCCAAATGTATACTTGAAAATAGTCATGAAATTCAAATACCTTTCATGGCTTCGTAAATAAACATTTATCGCATTCAATCATAATAACAATTATGGAAAATATTTCAAAGTTGGTTTTATCACTCACAGTCTTGGGCTAGATCCTTGGTCTATAAGCTCGGTTTAATTCTTCTCGGCCTGCCAACAACCCAACCGAGTATTAAAACCTTAAACATTCTGGTTTCCTAAAGATATACATAACATGTCGCACCAAAGATGATGCTCGAAAACAAAGCTTAAGAAATAAAATCCTATTTCAACAATTCTCTAAAATTTCCAGATTTCTAACATAAACTTCAAAGAACTATAACTTTCACAATACTTAACCAAAATGAGTGTTCTTTATATCAAACTCTTCATTTGGAGATCCTCTAAAACTTACCTGAAGACATATAAATCTGATTCCCCGTGCATAAACACATATAACCCTCAAAACAGAACCACTTCCAGAATCGCGCGCACACGACCTCTTTAACTTGTTCCTACCATTTAACCAATTTTTAGTCGTTTTTGGTTTACAATTTCTTCATGAAAGTTGTAGTAAATTGAATAAGATTTCCAACCATACCAAATAGAAATTCTAACTCCACCGATACACTCTGAAATACAAGAAAAACCAGAGACCTCCTGATTTCGAGTGAAAACCAACTGCCCTGTTTTCTTCATCAAAAAGCACCAAATGAAAATCCGAATTTTCTCCAACGTTCTTCATAAAGTTTGTTTAAAAATGAGTTAACTTTCAGTAAATGTAAATCTCACCTCTTAATTCCTTTTGAAGAGTTCAAACCGAATTAAAAACCAGTGATGTGCAAAATGAACTAAAATTCAGCCATTGATACACTTTGCTTGAGTTCTCCTCCTCTTCTTCAACCAAAAAAATTCTAGTAAAATTTCTCTTCTTCTTCCAAACTCTCTCTTAGAAGTTCTCTGCAAATTGAAGAAGGAAAAAGAACAAAAAAATAAAGGGAACTTGGATGTCTTCAAACTTGGCGGTGAAGGGAAGAGAAGAAGAAGAAGAAAAGAGAAAATGAAATTTTCTTCTCCTTTTCTTCTTTTTGTCCTTTCTTTTCTTTCTTTTCTTTAATTAATTTAATAAAACTATTTAATATATAAATATATATATTTATATTTACACTTAATTTCCATTTTTTTTCTTTTTTTTTTCCAGATTTAAAGAAATTAAACCAAGAAAATATCGGGTTTACAACTCTAGTAGTAGCAAGTCCACTAGCAGACTGATACCTTCTACTAAAACTTCACAATTACGTAACACCTCATTAACAAGTAAAACATCACCAACTGGAGTGTATATAGCTAACCCCTCAGATAAAGGCTCTAGCATCCTATTCAGCTTAGTCAGAAATATACTAGAAAAAAAGGAATGCATAGCACCTGGATCAAATAAAACATCTACAGGTACATTACAAATAAGAATCGTACCAGTAATAACGTCTAGTGCGTCCTCCGCTTCTTGTTGAGTCATAGCATAGACTTTTCCCTGTTGCCTAGGTCTTCCAACAACTCCCTTTTGCCTTGCACCACCAGTGCCCTCTGTTGGAACCATTGAAACTCTCGATTGCTCAACTGTCTGGGACCCAACTTCCTGATCTCTCTGAACTGTCATGTTCAACTACGGACAATCTTTCTTGAAATTTCCTGGTTGTCCGCACTGGTAACATACACCGACACTTATCAAACACTGACCCCGATGGTTCCTGCCACAACTCATGCACGGTGTTTGCCTGACTGTACTAGCAACGGACTCCTTACCTGGTTGAGATCTTACTGTTGATCTAGTGGGTTGACTAGGTATTCTCTGGCTCTGTCTCTGAAAAACACTACAATAACTCACGTTTCTCGATGCTTGGCCTCCAGAGCGATTCTTAAAATCTTGACGGCTTGAAATATTTATCCCAGGCGTGAACCTCCGCTGCTCACGGCCTCTAAATCCACTAGCTGTTGAAGTCCCACGACTAAGCTCCACTGCTGATTTCTCTTCTGTTATACTCTGCTCCACACGAAAGGCAGTCTCCACTAACTGAGAGAAATTCGTCCACTTAGCAATGGCTGTAACTGTGGTACGTATTTCAAAACGCAACCCTCTTTCAAACCTTCGGCACCTGTCACTCTCAGAAACTATAATAACGTCAGCATACCGTGAAAGCTCGATATACTTCCTCTCATACTCAGCCACTGAAAGTGATCCTTGTTTCATCCCCAGAAATTCATCCCTCTTGGCTTCGCAGTATGTGCTGGGATAATACTTATCTTCGAATATGCCTCTAAAAGTCTGCTAGTCTATAGCACGTGCATCACTGTGCGTTGCTAATATAGATTTCCACCATCCTTCAGCCTCTTTTTGCAACAAAAATGTGGCCAATCTAACCTTTCGCTCCTTAGGACAATTCATCACATCAAAACACTTTTCAAGCATATTCAACCAGTTCTCTTCATCAGCTGGATCTGTGGAACTCTCAAACACTGTAGCCCCTAACTTCTTCAGCCGTTCAATTCCGTATGCCTTTTTTGGATCACTAGGCTCTGCTCTATCTGGCCTTCCTATTTCCTGTGTAGTTCTCGCAAACTGCTCATTTCCTGCCTCACCTCGAACTCTTAGGGTACTAGATACCCCTACAGATGGACCTTGGGTAGGACCTTGCATCCCGTCCTGATGCTGCCGGCATCGTCGCCAGTACATGGTGGCATGACTCCTATAATATGTCAACACATTGGACATACTATAAATACTCAACTCAAATGCATGATACTAAATGTCTACTCATATATGAATAATAATTGGACTCACTTCTACCCTTACCTAGACCATACTCCACTAGTTCCCTTTAAGCTAACTTGACTTTCAATTATTTACTTTCCAGTTTCTTCTTAGAGCTAACCGCTCTACCTTAATTCCTATGGAGCAAACTGCTCTGATACCAAGTTGTCACACCCCCTCCCGGACTACCTGCTACCTTAGACCGAAAGATGACGTGAAGCCGACGAACAACGCTTTTCTGTACCTGTATCTGTCGACTCTACTTAAAACTTTCATGTGATGAACTTGCCAATCTAGTATAGAAACTATTATACATGCAACAAAACACAGCGGATCCTAGGCTAGTCAAACACATACATGAAGTATACCTCAAAATTTACTGATTTCACGCGTAAACCTAAAGACACCTTAATCAAAATATAACCAACAAAAATTTACACAACTACAGCTCCTAAAGCTTATACAAGCTGTGGAGTATCTATAACATACAAGAGTGTATATACATCATAACACAACAGACTCTATGCCCAACTCAAAACACGTCCTGGCAATCGATAATGGAGCTTCAGCAGACTAAGACAGTCTATCAGGCACTAGGAACTTGATCTCTACCTAGAAAATGGGTAAAACATTTTGGAAAGGGTGAGCTATGAAGCTCAGTGAGTGACTCAATTTAAAACTATGAATTTAAAGATAAGAGCACGTGAAAACTTTACACATATAAATATGTTTATACAAGTTGTAAATGTAAACGTGTACTAGTAAGAATAACTTCCTTAAATACTCAGCATGTTCCTCATTGAAATCTAGCAAGGCATACCAAGTATATCGAAGAATTTTAACTAACATGACAAATTTACGTTGTGTAGGGTACACCCAGTACAACAACGTTAACAAGCTCTACGATGTAGTGGGGCCCGCCCAGCACTCCCATCGTTTTTGTCGTAGTGGGACCCGCCCAGCACTCACGACAGCATCGTTGTAACGGAGTACACTCAACGTCAACAACGGAATCTAACCAGTGTGCACACGGTAATCTCTAGCCTCAGGCTCAAGATCTCAGTCATGTAGTTAATGAAAATTTCATAAATCATCTAAATATATTAAAACATGCCTGCTTATAAATTTTACACAAAGCTCGAACTTTACTCAGCTCTTTCGTGGAAAACTGTAGTTCTTAAAACAAAACTTCTTACTAATTCATGCTTTGCTTAAAACATTGTGGTTTAAATACTTTCCAAACATTTAATATCTACGTGCTAGCATAAATTTCTTTAATAAATCTAGTCTCCAAATGTATACTTGGAAATAGTTATGAAATTCAAATACCTTTCGTGGCTTCGTAAGCAAACATTTATCGCATTGAATCATAATAACAGTTATGGAAAATATTTCAATGTTGGTTTTGTCACTCACCATCTTGGGCTAGATCCTTGGTCTATAAGCATGGTTTAATTCTTCTCGGCCTGCCAACAATCCAACCGAGTATTAAAACTCTAAACATTCTGGTTTCCTAAAGATATACATAACATGTCGCACCAAAGATGACGCTCACGAAAACAAAGCTTAAGAAATAAAATCCTATTTCAACAACTCTCTGAAATTTCCAGATTTCTAACATAAACTTCAAATGACTATAACTTTCTCAATCTTAACCAAAATGAGTGTTCTTTTTATCAAAATCTTCATTTTGAGATCCTCTAAAACGTACCTGAGGACATGTAAATCTGATTCCCCATGCATAAACTCAGATAACCCTCGAAACAGAACCACTTCCAGAATTGCACGCACACGACCTCTTTAACTTGTCTCTACAATTTAACTGATTTTTAGTCATTTTTGGTTCACAATTCCTTCATGAAAGTTGTAGTAAATTGAACAAAATTTTCAACCATACCAAATAGAGATTCTAACTCCATCGGTACACTCTGAAATATAAGAAAAACCAGAGACCTCCTGATTTTGAGTGAAAACCAACTACTCTGTTTTCTTCATCAAAAAGCACCCAATGAATATCCAAATTTGCTCCAACTTTCTTCATACAATTTGTTTGATAATAAGTTAAATTTCAGTAAATGTAAACCTCACCTCTTAATTCCTTTTGAAGAGTTCAAACCGAATTAAAAACCAGTGATGTGCAGAATGAACTAAAATTCAGCCATGGATACACTTTGCTTGAGTTCTCCTCCTGTTCTTCAACCTCAAAATTCTAGTAAAATTCCTCTTCTTCTTCCAAAATCTCTCTTAAATTTTCTCTGCAATTTGAAGAAGGAAAAGAATGGAATTTGGATGAGAATTTGTCTTCAAAATGCTTGGCGGTGAAGGGAAGAGAAGAAGAAGAAGAAAAGAAAAAAGGAAATTTTCTTCTCTTTTTCTTCTTTTTATCCTTTCTTTTCTTTCTTTTCTTTAATTTATTTAATAAAAATATTTAGTATAATATATATATATATATATATATATATATATATATATATATTTACACTTAATTTCCATTTTCTCTTTTTTTTTTCCACATTTAAAGAAATTAAACCAAGAAAATATCGGGTTTACACTACAAAGTACAGAACCCTATACATTAGCTAGGTTTATACTTATGTATGTTTAAAATGAAAATGAATTGTTTACTGAAGTTACCTATAGAGCGCCCTTGACCACCTCAATGTATTCTCGTCCAACATCAGCCCATTTAAGCTAGCAGACTGGAAATGTATCTCTCTCGCACACACCAATGGTGTTGCTGAATTGAACAGCATGTAGAGATATTGGCTTCTCTGCTTTTGAACATATCTCTTCAACTACAAGTTTCATGACTGTTGACGTCTCTTAGGAGTCGGAGAGGGTTGAGACCCATTTGCTGAAGAAAAGTAAATACTATTACACACAAATCAAAACTAATCTATGTGTTTGCAATTATCATCAAAGTATCGAGACTCACCCTAATTGTTGTCCATCGAGGATGATCTTCTCGCATTGGTGAACTCATCATCGAACTCGAGAAACAAAGCATCTGTCTCTTTGAAACTGCTTGGGAATAATGATAAAGTACATGTGGACATAAAAGCAAACATTAATTAAACAAATAAGAGTACCTAATCATATTGTATATATAAAATATTGAAATATGTGGATACCGGATTTGTCATTATTGTTTGTCATAACTTGATCCGGTTTGATGTGACAATTGTTCATCATCGTCGATTATGAAGTCAGCGACATGATGCACAATTGGTCTTTCAACCATTGTAAGATAAATGTCAAGCCTGCATAAAGTGTCAACCTCCATGTGTTCATCTACACGATGTCCAACAACGATTTTCAGTACATTCAGTTGCGCATTCTCAATATCCTCTACTTTGGGCACATCTCATACACTCTTATTCTAGACCACTTGAAGAACTTTTGAATTGGTACCATTTTTTCGGTCCTCTAGGTAAAATACTTCATCTGCCTGCATTGCGAGAATGACTGATTCCTCGACGAGCCAAAAATGAAACGTGTTGATTGATATAGCTTTTGTTGTTATCGATGTGAAACCACCCACACTTAAATAACCAAACACGTCGTTCCATCAGATATTAAACGTCCAACACTTTATCTAAAACACCATAGAAATTATTGTCAACACTTTCACTACCACTGCTTTCACCGATTACTATGACTCCACTATTTTATGTAGTGCATCGAGAATCACGTTCTACCGTGTGAAATCTCACCCAGCCGATAATGCATCCACTGTAACACCGAACATCAAGTGAAGGTCCCAACGCAAGTGAGAAGAAAGCATGAGACAGAATTTCTCTCCCATGCATTTCTATAACCTTAAATCCATGTGTCAATGATTATATACACAATTCTCAAGTAAGTTAGTGCTCGATCATTATCAAATTCATGTACGCTATATACCTAATTTTTTAATCATTCAAGAAATGCTTGTTGATATCTTTTGTACAATTTTGAAGCACTTTTAACTTGTCGGCATATCAACCTCATGTGTTTCCTAAAGTCGATGATTATGAGTTTTTGTAACAACAATGTAAAACCAATGTGAACAGTATGGTGTACCATTATGCTAAAGAAGGCAAATGGAAATATTATTTCCAATTTACAAAGTATGATTATGATATCTGCTTGCAATTTGTCCAAATCACTTACTCTTATCATTCTTACGCACAAGTCACGAAAAAAACTACATAATTCAGTAACAGCAGTGCACATTTTCGATAAGTATGCTCAAACATCAATAGGTAGAAGTTGATGTAGCAAAACATGACAGTTGTGCATTTTGAAACCTGATACTTTTCCTTCTCTTACGTTCACACATCGTGAAATATTAGAAACAAATCCATCGGGAAACTTAACTAATTTTAGGTACTTCTAAAATGCAATTCGCTCACTGCTAGTCAATGTGTAACTCGCATATGGCTTCACCAAAATGTTACTGACTTCCATCAGGTGTAAATCATTTTTTATTATCAAATCTTATAGGTCCAACCGAACATTCGTGGTATCCTTGGTTTTTCCTTCAATATTCAACAACGTACCAACCAAATTATCACATACATTCTCAATATGCATTACATCAAGTTTGTGATGTAACAGTATTCTCGACCAGTAAGGAAGTTCAAAGAAAATACTTCTCTTAGTCCAATTTAGAGCTCTCTTTCTTTTCTTATCTTTTAATGAATAATGTTTACTCAGTCATACTTACAAGCATGAATAGTCTCGTATCCCAAGCGAAAGTCACACAATTTTCCTTTGGTTTCATAGAATGAACTAGGGATAATGGTACTATACATTGAAAATGCACGTTTTAAAATCTCTAACAACATGTCAAAGAACTTGTTACTTCAATCGTTGAGAACCTTTACATGCATCAACTTAACCAAAAAATTCAGTGTGGAAAATTTTGGACAACTGTAGTATAGCTCACTACGTAATTCATTCAATAAGTCCTGAAATATGTTTGTTGTCTCTTATTTTATATCTACCCCAATATTAAACAACATCTCATTCTCCAAACGTTCTTATGTTTCCTCTTCGTGTTCAATAGGAGCTTGTAAATCATTAAGCATATCAAACATTTCATCTTTTTCAAGAAAATGGTTACTACTAGTTCCTTCATCAAAAGGGTTACTGTTTGTTCCTTCATCAAAGTTTTCTATACCTCTATGCAAGTTCACTAGCTCTATGATACACTCATTCTATATTACGAGGGGGATATTCCAATTGTTAATAGATGTCGCTCCACACCCTCTTATGAGTCCCAATTTGAGTTCATACATCTTTTGCATGGACACCTTATTCCTCTGTAATCGTCAACATGAAACTTAGCGACAACCTCTAAAAATTGGGCCACTCCCCCTTTATACTCAACCAAGAACTTATTCCTAAGTTTCATCCAACACTTGTCCATCATTAAAGACCTAAAACATAAATAGGTTTGATTAGTCATATATTCCTCCTCTCAAACCCTAAACTTACTCCAATTAATAAGCAACATCCAAACTCCCAAATGTTTCACTAAAACTAAGTTTAAACTATAGAGGCTACCATAACTATAGGATTGCCGAACAAACTAACAACAAATAACTTCAATCTTTACAACTTACCTATCCCTTCCAACATACTTTACAAGCTACCTAACATTTCGAACCCCCAAACTACTAACAAATTCAAAACTAAGTTTGCACTAAAGAGGCTACCATAATTGCAAAGTAGGCATAGAAATCAACCATAAATTACTTTAATCTTTACAAGCTACCTAACAGTTCCAACAAACAAAAGTACAAAGAAATAAACAACAACTAAGTTTCAACCAAGGTTACAATAACTTTAGGATAGCCAAAACAAATCTCCATCATAAATTACATAAATTTTAAAACAAGTACAACCCCCACTCCTTAAATATTGACATCATTACACCTTCTTCCTCAAATTCAATACAACCCTCCCTCCCACTTTAATTTCAATACAACCCCCCTAAAATTTTCAATTCAACACCCCCCTCAAATTTTCAATACAACCACCCCCTATCCCCTACCCCCACCCCCCACCCCTACCCCCCACCCCCACCCCTACCCTAAATATTTTCAATAGAATCCCCACAAATTAAATTAATATAACATACTCAAATTCAATCACAATCTCAAATTTAATCTAGTATTAATTCTTAAATCCTAAATACAATTCAAATTCAAATTCAATATTAAAACCTAGAACTAATTCAAAAACTAAATCATAAAACTAATTCTAATTCTAATTTTAAAACTAAATCATAAATCTATGTATAAACCAAAAATAAAACTAACTCACTCAAAACTAAACCAAGACTTATAAAGCTAACCAAAACATACCAATATTAGGAGTGGCAATGGCAGGCGACGATGAATGGCGGCAAAGGAATGGTAGCGAGCGTGTTGAGCACGAAAAACTTCTCTTCTCTTCTTCTTGGTCTCCCTCAATCTCTCTTTTCTTTCTTCTCTTTCGGTTTTATGATTTGTAGAACCTAGAAGGGTGTTTTTATAGGCAAACTCCTAACTCATCACAAAAACGTCGAGCAAACCCCTAATTTCTGATGCCATTTGTAATGTGTCAGGAATAAATCCCTCATATTCTCGACGTATTACTAATGATGTCAAGACTACTTGTTGACGTTCCCAATGCCATGAAACAAGTGTCTGGGGAATGGGATATATATTTAATTGTTTTCTTTCCTCAGCTTTTGGATCAAGCTCAGTTAAGTAAACTATATTTCACTCTTCATAATGTGTCATTGATTTAAGATTGTTGCATGCAAAATGGTTTGTATGAATCTCTTCATTATACGCTCAGACATACTCATTGCATACAAAAATACTCCCAATGTCTCTATTCATCACAGACTTCTAAGGCCTTGTCATGTACAAGTTTTCCTATTGCTTGTCCAGTGTAAGCAAAACAGTAGGTTTATCTGGGATCCAGAATCAAACACGGGGAATTTATATCAAAGCTTAGTTCTAAGGTTCACTAGGCGCTTAGGCAGTATAAAAGAATAAACTATATAATGTGAATGAGTGTAAGTTTAAACTATATCTACACTAGAGAATCTATAAAAGGAAATTCAGATGGATGTGAGATGGAGTTGTGAACGACCTTTTATAAAAGAAGGGGGTGAAGGAAGATTTATGCATTACCAGGCTATTAAGCATTCAAACATCTTCGATGCGATATAACTTAGTTAACATGCTCATTGTTAAGACGAGCACCTCTTAGAGTCTTTAAATGTAAATCCGAGATTCTCTTTGAATTCTTTGCTATTTTCATATAATATAAGAAGTTGAATTTGAGTTGTTGAAGAAGAAAATGATAAAGCTTTTAGTTCAAGTTGTGTTAATCAATTTGGAATTTAAAAAAACTAAAAAGAAAGTAAAGGAAAAAGAAAAAAAAAGGTGGAATTGTGTATATATGTAAAAAAAAAGTTAATTTAAAAAGAGAAAAAAGAAGGAGGAAGAGAAGGAGATGGGAAAGAAGTTCTCTCTCCACTGCCAAACCATGTCTTCATCAATTTTTCATTGAATATTCAGAGAGATATTGAGATAGAATCTGAAGAAGAAAAAGAAGAGGAAAGGTCTGTGACTAAGGTGAAAGAGATGAAGAAAATCATGAAGGGATACACAGCCATGGCATAAGCTTGATGTCCACAAACATCTTCTAGTTTTTACGTCAGTTTAAACTCCATAAAAAGAATTAAAAAGTGAGGTTTATTTTTTTGGAACGTTCATTCTATTTCTAACAGGTTTTGTGAAGGAAGCGTGAACAAATTCCAATTTTAGATTGGTGTTTTTCAAAGAGGCATTCAGGTCATAAAATTAGGTGTGAATTCACAAATGCTCTAGTTTTGCAAGTTTTCCAGATCGTACAAAGGGAATTAGAAGCTTTATTAGGTACGACTGAAAAACTTATGAAATTTTCTACAACTTTTATGAAGCTTGTGAGCTACAAATGACTAAAAGTAAGCTTAATTTTATGAGCAAGTCAGGGGATAGCAGAAGACTCGATTTTTTACTCTCTGTTTTAGGCCATTTCTATGGCAATCTATTAGGAATCTCATTTTCTTTTCTTCAATTAAGTAGTAGAGAAGTTAAAAATAAAGAGTTGGATATAAAGTACGTTAATTTTGGTGAAGTATTGAGAAAGATTTGAATGTTTGAAGTTAAGTTGTTAAATCTAAAAACTTATGGGGAAATAGGAGAAATACTCTCTCTGTTTTAGGCCAGACTATATAAGGTTTTGAAGCTCAATTTTGGTTTGTTTGACAAGTAAAGAGAAAATAAGTCGAGTCTAAACACCAGGGAACTAGCCTGAGGTTGTGAGTGACAAAACAGATTTCTAAACTGTTATATATGATTATATTTCTATGAAAAGTACATGTTTTCTATGAATGGTTTCAAGCATAAGTTCAAGCTTAAGTTTTATGATAAAATTTATATATGAGCACATTATTATCGACTTTCTGAAAAGTAGCTGAAACCATATCATTTTAAGCAAATATTCTTTTTAGATTTTAAGTTTTTCACGAACAACCTGAGTAAGCTTGAGTTTTACGAAAGATTAAGATAGCAGACATGTTTTAATGTTTTTGTATGATTTTCTGATGTTTCTGTTAACTACACGACTGAGATATTGAGACCGAGGCTATATGATATCGTGTGCACACAAATTAGATTTCGTTGTTGACGTTGAGTGTACTCTATAACAACGATGTTGTCAGAGTGCTTGACGGGCCCAACTACGACAAAGACGATGAGAGTGTTGGGCAAACCCCACTACATCGTAAAGCTAGTGAACTTTGGTTTTACTGGGCGTGCTCTACACAACGTAGATTTTTCATGTTAGTTAAAATATTTTGATATATTTGATATGTCTTGCTAAATTTCAATGATGTACATGCTAAGTATTTGAGAAAGTTGTTCTTATTATTATACGTTTATATTTACAGCTTGTTGAAACAAATTTATGTGTAAATTTTTCGCGTGCTCTTATCTTTAGATTTACAGTTTTGAACTGAGTCACTCACTAAGCTTTATAGCTTACCCTTCTAAAATGCTTTTCCCACTTTCCATGTAGAGATCGAACTCTCGGTGCCTAATAAACAGCCTTAGTCTACTGAAGCTCCCATATCGATTGTCAGTTCGTGGTTGGAGATGTACATAAAGTCTGTTCTTTTGTGTTGTATGTCTTTGTAAGATATAGATCCTCTACAGCTTGTCTAAGCTGTAGGTGTTATGGTTGTTAAATCTTTGTTGTTTATGTTTTTGGTTAAAGTGTTTCCATCAGGTTCACTTGCTAAATAAGTTATTTCAAGGTTGCACTTCATGTATGTCTATGATTAGTCTAGGTTCCAATGTGTTGTGTTGCATGTAAAATAGTTATATCAAGATTATCATGTTTATCAAGTTCAAGAGTTCAATAGAGTCAACAGATATCGTTAAAGGAGAGCGATGTCAATTGGTTTCATGCTATCTTTCGGGCTAATCTAGCAGGTAGTCTAGGAGAGGGTGTGACATCAAATGCCACACATGGTCACCTCTCAGGATCCAAACGTCTAAGCTGCACTAAGCAAGTTATATCTAGAACGATTCACTTACGAGACTTATAGAGCTTCACGTTTAAAGGTGACAACCTCTCGATGCCTAATACCAACACTTATTCTCCTTTTGGGATACAAATGATGGAGTGTTTCTTGTTATCTCGCCAAAGTAAAGTTTGTCTTCAAACTCCTCCTTGTGTGCATTAGTCATATTCTTGCTACTTGCCCTCTCAAGTAGTTGGCGATATACACTAGCCAAGTGATGAAATTTTATAATCAACTAAACAGTTTAGATACAAACGATATTTAGAATACTCACCGAAACAAGATCATTGCAACGATATTGACAAGGTAATATAAACGATCTAGATTGTCGAAGATGATGAAGAAGAGACAGAATGTTGTCGAAGATGATGAATAAAAGAAAGAATGTTGTTGAAGATGGTAAATAAGAGAAAGAATGATCAAGCTCAAAGATATATAAAAGAGGACATAAATAACTCAGAAAGAAAGTAAAAAAACGAGAAGAAGAAGTATCAGAATTGAAAAATTGTTATAAACCAGTAAGGACAAATATGGAATTCTAAAAAAATAATCACCCTTAATGGGCTTTTCCTAAATTGTTATATAAGCCGTAAATGTTTTCTAATTTTAATTCCCTAAATAATATTTAATTGGACATAAATAATAAACTTGATCCAAATGTCATAATGAAACATGTGTTCTCGTCAGAATTGGTCAATGTATGTCTTCAATTTTAATTTAGGACATGTGCCAATTTTTAATTAGTCTTAAATTCAATTATTTTTATTTTTCATCATTAAATTAATAAATGATGTGGCAATTTGTGATTGGTCGCAAAATTTCTTATTCAACAAATATCCCTGTTGAATAAGAAATTTTGGAACCAATCACAAATTGTCACATCATTTACTAAAATAATTGTATTTGGGATTAACTAAAAATTGGCATGTGTTCCAAATTAAATTTAAAGACAAATTGGACAATTCTAAGGATGTCACGTGTCTTTATTCTGATAATTGGATCAAATTAATTATTTTGGTTCAATTGAATATTATTTACTTAGGCTAAAATTCAATTGAGTCAAAAAATAAGCTTAATTCAGCCTAAAATTAAGTATGACTCAAATCCATGCAATTGAGCCCATGGGTATGGTCCATGGACCAGACCAGACCCAAGTCTATAAAAGCCCACCAGGGAACTCTATAAATAGAGGAGTTCTCTTCATTTGTGGGGTCGGAAATTTTTTACTCCAAAAGGTCTAGAGAGAATTCTTCCAAGAGATAGAAGCCTCCTCAACTCCTGAAGTCGACCACCCTCAAAGATTGAAGCTCCTTTGAAGATACAAGTTTTCTTCCAAAACTCCAACTCCAAGAACATCACGTGCTTCGCTTCTTCAAATCAAACGTAAGCATTCTGCCGAGAGAGAATCAAATGATCAAATTCTAGAGATCGAACCACATCGCATCAAATCACCTCAAATAAAACATCAACACAAGTTCAACTCTACGAATGAAATTTCTTCAAAAATCTCGTGCGAACAAATTGGTACGCCCGGTGGGACCTCTCTACCTCTCATCTCTCTCTCGTCATTCAAATCTACAAGAAAATCAATGACATCAAAGAAGGTTGCATCCAAATCTTCTGTTGTAAGTGACGATTACATGAGACCCATCACCCACAGTCGTTCTAAGGGGATCACTCAAGAGCAGGATCAAGGTTCGGATGTCGCTCAGAGCATTCTTAAGCAATTTATGGAGTCTCCTAAAGCTTAGATTGTCATCAAGGAAAACCCTTTGTATGAGACCCATCACCCACACACATCCTAACGTGATGTCTGTCATGATGGCTGATATAACGGCCAAAGCTGCCATGGTAGAGATGGAGAGGAAAATTAACTTCCTGATGAAAGTTGTGGAGGAACGAGACCATGAAATCACAGCTTTGAGGGAGCAGATACGAACTCGTGAAACTGCTGAGTCAAGTCAAACTCCTATTGTCAAAGCTACTGATAAAGGGAAGAATGTGGTGCAGGAAAACCAACCACAACAAGAATCAGTCTTTGTTGCTTCTCTTTCAGTTCAGCAGCTACAGGATATGATCACGAATTCCATTAGAGCTTAGTATGGAGGACCGTCGCAAACTACTTTCATGTAATCTAAGCCGTATACCAAGAAAATTGATAACTTGAGAATGCCACTTGGGTACCAACCTCCAAATTTCCAGCAATTCGATGGAAAGGACAACCTAAAGCAGCATATCGCCCACTTCGTCGAAACATGTGAGAATGCAGGATCAAGAGCAGACCAACTTGTCATGCAATTCGTTTGAAGCTTGAAAGGAAATTCCTTCGAGTGGTACACCGATCTGGAGCCAGAAGTCATTGACAGCTGGAATAGTTAGAAAAGAAGTTCTTCAACCGTTTCTATAGCACTAGACGTATCGTAAACATGATGAAGCTTACAAACACCAAACAGCTGAAGGGAGAGCCAGTCATCGATTACATAAATCGATGGAGAGCTCTAAGTCTTGACTGTAAAGATCAACTCACCAAACTTTCAGCGGTAGAAATGTGCACCCAAGGCATGCATTGGGGACTCCACTACATTTTACAAGGAATAAAGCCACGCACATTTGAAGAGTTAGCAACTTGCGCTCATGATATGGAATTGAGCATCGTCAGCAGAGGAATCGAGGATTTTCGTGTTCCTGAAGTAAGAAAAGATAAGAAGGAAACGAAGAGTGTCGAAAAGGTAGTGAAGAGTACTGTGAAAGAATCTATGATCGTAAACACGACCCCACTGAAGTTCTCTAAAAGAAAATAAGGGAGAGCTGAAAAGAAGGATGAAGGAAGTGAGAGACCATGTCTGACTTTAAAAGAAAGACATGAACAAGTTTACCCATTTCCTGATTCAGATATTGCTGACATGCTAAAGCAACTATTGGAGAAGCAGCTGACCCAACTGCCGAAATGTAAGCGACCTGAGCAAGCAGGAAAGGTGGATGATCCCAACTACTGCAAGTATCATCGGGTCATCAGTCACCCAGTAGAGAAATGTTTTGTGTTGAAATAGCTAATTATAAGGTTAGCTCGTGAGAAAAAGATCGAGCTAGACTTGGAGGAGGTAGCTCAAATAAACCATGCTGCAGTAATGATAATGTCAAAGGCTCTTTCGCCAAGATTGATTTTTTAGCAAAGGGAAAGCTTGGTCCAGTTCGGAACCTTCGAGCCTGTAGTGGTCCTATTCCATCAGGAAGTTGCACTCGAGGATTCTCAAAAAAAAGAAAGATCGATCAAAGAAGACGATAAAGGGTGGACTATAGTGACCCACCGAAAGAAAAGAAAGTCAACTCCGATCCAAAAAGAGTCTCGCTTCTACATAAATTATAGAAGAGGGAATAAGGCTCAAAAGAATAAAAAAAGACTCGAAAGCTTAAGCTCGTGGATGAGGAAGACGAGGATTTCCCTCGACCTCAGCGCTTAGTAACCTTGGCAGACTTCTTTCCAACAAGACTCTTTTGTGATCATCAGAATGAAAACCCTAAACCCTATTAATGCAACGGAGGAAGAAAGCATCCCGCTATCAAGGTTCATGTAGATGATTTGTTATCACTTCCTCAAGAAACCACAACCATCCTTATTAATGCATTGTTGAATTCAGCAGCATCAAGTTCGAGTGTTCCAACTATGACATACGAGAGTACTCCTTATTGCATGTCTATAGACTTCTCAGATGAGGATTTACTTTTGGGATCTAAACTTCATAATAGACCCTTGTATGTCTCTAGATATGTTCGAGAACAGAGAGTCGACTGAATTCTCATCGATAATGGATCAGCTGTCAACATAATGCCAAAGTCGACTATGAGGCAATTAGGCATCTTAATGGATGAACTCTTAAATAGTAAACTTGTATTTCAAGGTTTCAACCAGGGCAACCAAAGAGTAATAGGTATGATATGCTTAGAACTCATAATTGGTGACCTGAAGGCTAGTGCATTGTTTCATGTTATAGATTCGAGGACCACTTGTAAGTTGTTACTTGGTCGTCCTTGGATTCATAGAAATGGTGTAGTAACATCGACACTGCATCAGTACTTTAAATTTTATCAAGATGGCATAAAGAAGGTTGAAGCCGACTCCAACCCATTCTCAGAAGCTGAGTCTCACTTTGCAGATGCAAAGTTTTATTTGAAGAATGACAGTAGCTCAGAAGTCGTGTCTGTAGAAGTTCCTCTCGTAAATAGAGAAGATAATTTACAGCTGAAATCACTTGCAAGCAGGAAACCACATAAAAGTACAGGAACCTTTCATTTTGGAAAGGGTGAGGCATCCACAAGCACCACAAAAAGTATGATCTTGATGGATGAAAATACTTCAAACCCACCGATTTTGCGCTATGTCCCTCTATCGAGGGGCAAGAAAGGCGAATCACCATTGTAGAGTGCCCAAAAGGCTTGAAAGTTGGTGACATTGAAGTCTTAAAAGAAAGCTTCACTACACCACTTACCAAAATAACTAAGCAAGAAATAAAGATAGACCTGACAGAAGCAAGCTTGCCTCAAAGGCGGACGAAAGACAGGTTCGACCCCAAGTCTTATAAATTGATGGCGAAAGTAGGTTATGACTTCACAACTCACACCGAGTTTAAAAGTTTAAAAATTCACGAACAACCTAAGCTTTCCTCAACCCAAAAGAAGCTGTTACGGGAAGGACATGCTATACCCATGTCAAGAAAAAGACTCGGATACAAGTCGCAAGAGCCAATACGTATAACTAGAAAGAGGAAAGAAAAAGTGGTTGACAACAATCATATAACCGTAGAGGAGGTTAATAGTATAGAAGAAAAAGAAGGTGACAGTCAAAGAACCTCAGCATTTGACCGAATTAGTCCACATGTTGCACATGCCCCAGTATTTGAAAGACTAAGCATGACGGAGACAGAAAGAAAAGATCATCGGTCAACATCTAACCTTGATCGACGATCGACCTTTCAAAGGCTAACTATGACCTTTAAAAAAGAGAAAGGTATATGTCAAGCCTCAATGACTACAAGACCATCGACCTTTGAAAGGCTAAGCATGGCTAAAAATTAAAATGTACAAACACCTCGTGCTCCCATTTTTAGTCGTCTTAGGGATAGAGGCCCACATGTCCAGACTGCTTCTAGCATAGACACAAAGAAGAAGGAATCAACATCTCACACGTCGGTCTGGTACCGAATTAAGCATACAGACGTCGAGAGTTGTCATGGTAAGGAGTTTCCTTGTGAGGTAAAGGGAGAGAGAGAAATTCGTAGCAATGTTCAATTCCGAATGAAAAGAAAAACTTTTGTTACTCTCAATACAAGTCAAGGTTCCTTGAAGGTGAAAAGACATGATGTTATACTAACTAATCCTGGAAAGGAAGACTCAGAACAAGGAGAAGGTGAAATCTCATGTCATCACATCACCATTCTTAAGGAATTAGAGATTGAAACTCCTGAAGAAGATGCGGAAGATGATCCACAGAGTCTAGAGGATGGTGGCCAATCTACCGTAGATGAGCTGAAAGAGGTAAACTTTGGTACAATGAAAGAACCACGCCCAACTTTCATTAGTCCATCTCTTTCTAGTGAAGAGGAGGGTAAGTACATGAGTTTGCTTAAAGAGTATAAGGACATTTTTGCTTGGTCGTACAAGGAGATACCAAGACTTGTTCCAAAGGTAGCAGTCTATCATCTCACAATTAAACTAGGGTATCAACCGATTAAGCAAGCACAACGACGTTTTTTACCATAGCTTATTCCCAGATCGAGGTTGAAGTCAACAAGTTGATTGAAGCAGGATTCATTTTCGAAGTCAAATATCCCACATGGATAAAAAATATTGTCCCTGTTAGAAAAAAGAACGGGCAGCTTCGTGTTTGTGTAGACTTTCCTGACCTGAATAATGCGTGCCCTAAAGATGATTTTCCTTTACCCATCACAAAAATCATGGTTGATGCAACTACTGGACATGAGGAACTGTCCTTTATGGATGGATCGTCTGGAAATAATCAAATACGAATGGTCCTTTCAGATGAAGAAATGACAGCTTTCAAGACCCCAAAGGGAATATATTGTTACAAGGTGATGCCCTTTGGATTAAAAATGTTGGTGCCACTTATCAACATGCTATGAAAAAAGTTTTTGACAATATGCTACATAAGTATGTCGAATGCTACGTTGATGACCTTGTGGTCAAATCCAAGAGACAACAAGACCATTTGAAAGATCTAAAAGTTGTGTTTGACCGCTTGCGAAAATATCAGCTGAGGATGAACCCTCTCAAATGCGCGTTCGGTGTGACTTCAGAAAAGTTTCTTGGCTTTGTTGTAAGGCATCGAGAGATTGAGATAGACCAGTCCAAGATTGATGTCATTCAGAAGATGCCAAGGCCGAAGAGTTTGCAGGACCTAAGAAGTCTCCAGGGAGGATTCGCTTACATTCGAAGGTTCATCTCCAACCTTGCTGGTCGATGCCAACCTTTTCAAAAGTTGATGAGAAAAGGAGAAAATTTTGTGTGGGATGAGGCTTGTCAGAATGCTTTTGATAGCATAAAGAAATACTTGTTCAATCCTCCAGTATTATGAGCTCCAATACCTGGCAAGCCATTAATATTGTACATTGTTGCACAAGAAAGGTCTCTAGGTGCATTGTTGGTGCAGGAGAAGAAGAAGAGAAAGGAACGTGCTCTCTAATATCTAAGCAGAACTTTAGTTGGGGCCAAAGTTAACTATTCTCCCATTGTGAAAATGTTCCTTGCACTTTTTTTTGCCATCGATAAGTTGAGGCATTATATAGTAGTATGACCCAAATCCATGTGATTGAGCCCATGGGTATGGTCCATGGAGCAGACCAGGCCCAAGTCTATAAAAACCCACTAGGGAACTCTATAAATAGAGCAGTTCTCTTCATTTGTAGGGTTGGAAATTTTTTACTCCAGAAGGTTTAGAGAGAATTCTCCCAAGAGATAGAAGCCTCCTCAACTCCTGAAGTCGACCAACCCTCAAAGATTGAAGCTCCTTTGAAGATACAAGCTTTCTTCCAAAACTCCAACTCCAAGAACATCACGTACTTTGCTTCTTCAAATCAAGTATAAGCATTCGGCCGAGAGAGAATCAGAGGATCAAATCTAGAGATCGATCCACATCGCATCAAATCAACGCAAGTACAACATCAACACAAGTTCAACTCCACGAATCAAATTTCTTTAGAAATCTCGTGTGAACAGTCCCTTTTCAAGATTTATGTATATATATGGGTTGATGAATCTTGAAAAGATAAAGTTGAAGTCAAAATACGAGCTTTTTTTTGTTCACTATCGTTTGCAGAGGTGACTCTGTCGTCAACGATTCAACTTCTACTAAGAACAATCAGGCATTTACTTTGCCATCAGATCCCACTTCTAGTAGGAATGATCAGACCCCTTCGTTCTGCTTTGCTGTCAACGATCCCACTTATACTAGCAATGATTAGGCATTTACTTTACTGTCAAATCTCACTTTTAGTAGGAATGATCCGGCACCTTCATTTTAATCTGTCGTCAAAAATCCAACTTTTACTAGAAATGATCAGGCATTTACTTTGCTATCAGATCCCACTTCTAGTAGGAACAATCGGGCACCTTCATTCTGTTTGCTGTTAGTGATCCAACTTCTACTAGGAATGGTCAGGCATTTACTTTGCCATCAGATCTCACTTCTATTTGGAATGATCATACTCCTTCGTTTCGCTTTACTATCAGCGATCCCACTTCCACTAGGAATGGTCAGGCATTTACTTTGTTTTCAGATCTCACATCTAGTAGGAACGATCGGACATCTTTGTTCTGATCTGCTGTCAACAATCCAATTTTTACTAGAAACAATCAGGCATTTACTTTGTCGTCAAATCCCACTTCTAGTAGGAATGATCGAGCATCTTCATTCTGCTTTGCTGTCAGCAATCCTACTTCTACTAGGAATGGTCAAACATTTACTTTGCTGTCAGATCTCACTTCTAGTAGGAACGATCAGGCACCTTCATTCCGCTTTGCTGTCAACGATCTCACTTCTACTAGCAGTGGTCAGGCATTTACTTTGCCGTCAGATCTCACTTCTAGTAGAAACGATTAGACACCTTTGTTTTGATCTGCCATGAATAATCCAATTTTTACAAGAAACGATCAAGCATTTACTTTGTTGTCAGATCCCACTTCTAGTAGGAACGATCGGACACATTCATTCTGCTCATTCAACTTCTACTAGGAACGACAAGGCATTTAATTTCCTATCAGATCCCACTTCTTGTAGGAACGATCAGACACCTTCGTTCTACTCTACCATTAGCGATCCAACTTCTACTATGAACGATTGGGCATTTACATTTCCGTCAGAATTTAATTTTAGTAGGAACGATCGGGCACCTTTGTTCTACTTTATCGTCAGCGATCTAACATCAACTAGAAATGATCGGGAATTTACTTTTCCATTAGATCACACTTCTAGTAGGAATGATCTGGCACCTTTGTTTTCCTCTATCATCAGCGATCCAACTTCTACTCGGAACGATCGGGCATTTACTTTGCCCTTAGATACCACTTCTAATATGAATGATCTGACACCTTCATTTTTCTCTACCGTCAGCGACCAAACTTCTACTAAGAACGATTGAGCATTTACTTTGTGATTAGATCCCACTTCTAGGAGGAAGGATCAAACACGTTCACTCTCCTCTATCGTCAGCGATCCAACTTCCACTAAGAACGATGAGACATTTACTTTGGCGTCAAATCTCACTTCTAGTGGTAATGATTAGGCACCTTCATTATGCTCCGCCGTCAGCGATCCCACTTTTTAGGGCACCTTCAATCAAGGTTGAACCATACCATCATCATCTTAGAGAGAGGAAGGTAGAGTTTCACCATCGTCGTCATCTTAGAAAGTTAGAGGTCGAGTTGCACCATCATCATCTTAGAGAGAGAGGCAGGGTTGCACCGTCATCATCATCTTCGAGAAACGGAGGTAGAGCTACACCATCATGATCCTTTCGGAGCTGCACCATCGGCATTTTGAACAGTTGGAGGCCAAGTTGCACTATTGCCATCTTAGATAAAGGGAGCTAGAGTTGTATCGTCGTCGTCATCTTGGAGAGGTGGAGGTGGAGGTGGAGTTGCACCATCATCATCCTCTCGGAGCTGCACCATCGTCACTTTGGAGATTTCAAGGTTGAGTTGCACCATCATCATCTTAGAGAAATGGAGGCAGAGTTGCACCATCTTCATCATCTTGGAAGAACTTGAAGGTGGAACCAACAACCCTCAAACTTGGATATGGAGAAGCAACAATGCAATGCTCGAAGTCGGAGATGAAAAATCATTGGTGAAGTCTCCAATCTTGCATTTTAATGAGCCTTGATCAAATCTTTGAACTTGAATTTGAAGAAACATCAACAAAGCCTTAGAATTTAATTATGAGGAACTTCTAAACTTAAAGATGTAATGTTGAACTTTAGGAAAGTGATACCCCTTATAAGCATCTAAGGTTGCAGCATCTTGCTGCTAGTGCAACATCTCTTTTATTTGTTATCTTCCCCCCTAGCAGGGCATTTTCAACTTTAAGTTGATATTTTTTAATGAGAATGAACACCATAAATTGCTAGTGTCATGCTCTACATTGTCATGACACTATCATGACACTACTCTTATTTTGTGTGCGACTAAATTTAAGCTTTATTTTAAGTTGCCTACGTACCCTTATTGGATCAAGTCATAGCGTAGTTCAACTTGTGTTTTTTTTTTTTTTTTGTACTGGACTGAGCTTAAAGTTTCCCTTAAGCTACCTACGTATCATTTATAATATAATAATCAAGTAACGTAATTCAACTGAGTTTTTTTGCTTATTGGACTGAACTTAAAGTTTTCTTAAGCTGCCTACGCACCCTTTATAATATAGGAATCAAGTCATAATGTAATTCAATTGAGTTTTTTTTTTATTGGACTGAACTTAAAGTTTCTCTTAAGTTGCCTACGTACCATTTATAACATAGGAATCAAGTTATAACATAATTCAACTGAGCTTATTTCTTTACTGGACTGAACTTTAAGTTTTTCTTAAGCTACCTATGTACCCTTTATAATATAGGGATCAAGTCATAATGTAGTTCAACTTCTTTTTTTTTTACTAATGACCTTTTAAGCCTTTCTGAGTTAAGAGCACAATACAGTTTAGGCTCTTGCAATAAGGAGATAGCAGTTCATATTTTCATCAAGGATTTATTTACCTCCTTCATTTATAGATTGGCGAATATAATAAGTCTTGGCTTCACCATCAAGGAATTTCTGTATTTATGTCAACAGACAACTTCCTTTTCATGCGTGATGGAACATGACTGTAAATCTTATCATCATTGTTTTTTTTTTTTATGAAATGGTTTTGTCTTCAAAGTTTTCATCTCTCTTTCATGTTGATCGCTTGTCATCTTTAGACGATCAAAAGTAAATGTTGAAGGTTGATCTTTCTTTGATCTAAAGACACTTAGCCTTTTGAAAGTTGAAGTCTGAGTGCAAGTAGACGTTGGACATTGGTTTTTTTCTTTTTTTGTGGCCATACTTAACCTTTGAAAGACTAAAGATCAAGTAGTTGAAGGCTTGATATGATCGAAGACAAAAGTTCTTTGCTTGATTTCCTTTGAATTGTCGACTTCTTTAGAAGATGCATGATGTTGTTGACTTCTGGTATGCTGACAGCATGACATGTAGTGACTTATAATAATATAATACTTCCTCTAGATGAACATCAAGGAAGTTTCTTGGGATGAACTCTACCAAAGTTTTCAGTTGTGGAGGTTGAGAAAGATCCTCGTCTTCCTCTTGCACAGGCTTAGACTTCCATGTCTTCTTGTTTCTTTTTTCCCTTCTTTTTATGAGAGATTTTTCCTTTTGCACGCTTTTGATGGAACTCCATTTGAATCGAATTCTTTATCTCCCTTTTCGACAAGCCCCAACTATCCATCCTCCGCTATTATCTTCAACAGGCTCTTTTTTGTTTGAGGAGTCTATCGTCACAATCTTTTGTTGGAATCGAACAACTATAGGTTCAAAAGTCCCAAACTAAATCAAGCTTTTCCTTTGATCATAAAGTTGTGTTGGATGGAAAAATACTTGAAGTCATCTCGACTGCAACATGATTCGTTTGAGCTACTTCACGATATCCAACTCGATCTTTTTTCATGAGCCAACTTTAGAATCAACTCCTTCAACACGAAACACTTTTCAACCATGACTAATGAGCGGATGATACTTATAGTATTTAGGATTATCTACTTTTTCTGCTTGTTTCGATCGTTTACATTCTGGTAGTTGAATAAGTTACTTCTCTAGCAGCTGCTCTACTATATATGCAACATTAGAGTCGAAAAATGGATAAACTTTTTCCTCCCTTTCTTTAAGAGTGGAACGATGCTTCTCTTTGCCATCTCTCTTCTTAGCTTTGGTCTTATTTTCTTTGGATGAAAATTTCAGTGGAGTTGTATAGACGACCATAGATATTTTTTTTATGATACTATCTTTAATCTTTTCGGTGCCTTTGATTTCTTTGTTCCCCTTTTATACTTCAGAGATTAGGAATTCTTTAGTTCCCTTGCTAGCAATGCTCAAATTCATATCATGAGCGTGAGGTGTGACAAACTGCTACTTGGGGACTGATTCTTGTGTTGAATTGATATTTTGTGAACTAAGTCCTTGTCATATACAAGTTTTCCTATTACTTGCCCAAGTATAAGCGAAACAATAGATTTATCTGGAAGATCCAAAGTCAAACAAAGGGAACTGATATCAAAGATTAGTTCTAGGATTTACTCATCAATAAGGTGGTATAAAAGAATAATGAATAAATGAATGTGAACTAAACTAAAACTACTTATGTACTCTATATATTCCGTAAAGGGAAACTAGATAAATGCGAGAAGGAAATACGAACTAACTTGCATAAGAAGGGGAGCATGAATGTCTATGCATGACTAGGCGATTAGACCATGAAATGCTTCATGTGATATCGCTTTCATAACTAGTGCATGATTAAGGCGAGCTCCTCTCAGAGTCTTTATACACCACACTTGTCTGCCTCTCGGGGTACAAATGACTCAACCTAGTTATGCAAGACATATCTAGAAGAATTTACTTATAAAATGTATAGAGCTTCGCGATTAAGAACAGCAGCCTCTCGGGACCTATTGCCCACATTTATCCTCCTTTCAGGATACAAATGATGGAAGTTATCTCGCCAAGGTGGAGTTTGTCTCCAACCTGCTACTAATGAGTGTTAGCCATATCTTTGCTATTTGCCCTCTCGAGTAGTTGGCGATAAACACTAGCCAAGTAAAGAAAATTGATCAACTAACGCGATAAGAGTTATAAGCAAAGCAACTTATCAAGAACTTATCACAATACTAAGCTACAAATAATACATTGACAGATGAACAGTAAAGAGATGTATGGATTAAAATGGTATAAACATGTAATATATATCAAAGAATGTAGGCCTTCGGCCATTGTACAATATAAACAATATATATTACAAAAAATACAAAAATGGAAAGAAAAGATAATGGAAACTGTTTACAAGTTAGAGGGACTGTGAAATGGACTTTCTTTCCTTCAAACTCTAAGTTCTCACTCACAGCTTGGTCGGAGAAGAAGAAGATGACCTTTTACAAACGACGAAAAGGCTACTCCTTTCCGCCACTCTTTAGACTTTGACTGGAGATTAGCATATGATTTTATGCTCGATCGGCCACTTGAGCCTATTTGGGCCTTTTTAGATTCATTCAGACCTCTTTTTCATCATGGTGATGGGTCCTTTATATAGACAACTTTTGATGGAAAACTTCTATTCTTCTGGTCATGTCCGAGTCGAAATCCACATTGTCCAGTCACACCATCCCCAACTACTATTCTTGTCTTCTAGTGAACCATTTTCGCATAATGATGAAGCTTCTTGCCTAGCATTTGTTTTTGCTAGACAGGTTCTTCTCGAATAGCTCTTATGCGATATCCTCTCTAATTCACTAGTCTCTTTTTTTGCTTTTATTCCTACGTTACGACACTTAAATGCATTAAAATAGGCATAGATGCTTATGTAAAATGTATTTCTGAATACTTATGCTTTTTCAACATAATCATGGCATTTTGATACACTTCTTCCAAATTTCAGCCTCGTTATTCTATAAAAGAGCCTACAATAACTTGCAAAATGTAGAGAAGACCCTAGTGCATGCCTTGGGTGCACATTTCTATAGCCGACAATTCAGTGAGTGATGGAATTCAATACATACGTAGCAAAATTAAGATCGAACTTTTACCCCAATTGCAATTAAATTATATTTAGAGATTAACATGCATTAAGAACCTTAATTGAACTAATTTAGGGTTGAAGAAAATCATACCTTTGAAGACTTTCAATTCTTCGATAATCTCCTCACAAACTCGAACTGGGTCCACCACTAGTGTTGATTCGCTATTTTTCAGACTTAGAACCAGGTTGTGGGACCCGTTTAATGAAGGAAATAAAGAGAGGGATAAAAATTTGGAGGAAGAATTTTAGGGTTTTTTAAACTTGGGAGAGAAATGACTTTGGTATAAAGTCAACATTTTGACATTTTACCATTTTGTCTATCTTGACTAATTTCGAACCTCCCAAGCATGAATCCGCATTCTTTTTTTTTTTTTTGAAATCTAAATGACATTTGAATATAAAACCAGTCAAAGTTTGACTTTTCAAACTAAAAAGTCAACATTTTGACTTTGTACAACTTTGATCATTTCCATCAATTTCGAGCTTCTAAATATGAATCTGTATTTGTATTTTTAATATTAAACCATATTTAAATATAAATCTCTATCTCAAACTTATAACTGATGACTATATCAAATATATTTGTCGGCTTCTCTCTCTTTACCTAATCCGAACAATTCCAACAATTCCAACAAATTGTTCTAAGTTAATTCCATATGAGCTAGTAGATGAATAATCTATAGATCATGGACTCCAATGATCCAAGATTAACTGACTAAACCCTTTTAGATCGAGTGAATCAACATTCGTTAACTAATGAGTCATTCCACTAAAGACCTGTAGTTACACTCCATCTGATATAACCATGATCAATAAGTTAATCCTTCACAGGTTGTTAGTAACCTCGGTTGGATTAAAATACCGTTTTACCCCTAAGACTACACCTTGTTCCTTAAGTCCCACTAATCCACTATTAAACAATTGGTTTAAGGTCCAACCTATAAATTGAATCTCTCCCGGGTCGATAAGAGGGTGGGTCCCCTTGTTCAAGACTTGGATTCAATCCTTAAGGGAACAACCTATCTCCTAACCCTAAGTACGACTGAATTCTGTCTACACCCTATGTCCCTAGCCATCCACCCGATCTTATCCTTGTGTGTCTACCATTTCACCACCAAGGCATCTTGAAAGTGAATCATATTCCATGAATATGATATCTATCTAGTGTGATGTATGGAATATATGACAAAGGTGGAGTGTTAGAGTATTTCTATTGCTCGGTCATGTCTTATAGGTCCGAGTCGGACATCCAATTGCTTCAATTTGAATTATCTGTGATATAAGTATAATACAATTTAAACAAAATTTCATAGTTAGTTAAGGATTAAGATTAAGTTACCTAGGTCATCATAACCGAAATAGTCATTTTTATATAGTCAACGATGTTATAACTAAGTGACTATTTCATGGTTCCAGTTTTATGTAAACTCTTTACATATGATGCCCCCACTTTCATGTCTCTACATGAACGATTCAGGATCACATCATTTGTACTAACTACAAAGCGGGTCGCATCCATAGTGTTCCCAAAATAAAGCGTCCAGCCTTATTCATACATTATAGACCATTTGGACTATACACTCGAACTTGATCCATGTTTTTGTCTCTACATAAAGTTCAAGTTTACACTAGATAACCTCAGGACTTCAATTTATTGGATTCAAGATTATAGCATTATAATTTCACTAATAAGTTCTCAATAACCATTTTATTCAATAGAATATAATTTAACTACAAACTACGAGTTTTAGAACATAAATTCCAACAGTGAGTTGATCTTTTCAGTCAAGACTCAGAGCCTTTCATTGGTTGAAGTTGTCAATGACAGGCTCTCTCTTTCATTGTTTCTTGTTTGTAAGCTCCATCATGCTTACGGTGGGCTTGAAGCTATAAAAGCAGTTTAGAAACTCTTTTTTTAGTTGTTCCTAGTTATCAATGACTTCTGACTCCAGATCCAGTTTTGTATTCCACTCAAAAGCATTTCCTTTCAAGCATCAAACGAATTTTCTAACTAGTTTGTATTCTCTTGATCCTGCGTTCTTACATGTTTCAACGAAGTGGGCAATATGCTGCTTTAGGTTGCTCTGTCCATTAACTGCTGGAATTTTGGAGGTTGGGTCGTTGGTACCTATGCAACATTCTCAAGTTGTCAATATTTTTTGTGTATGGGTTAGAGTACATGAAGAAGTATGGGACGAGCCTCCATACTGAACTCTGATAGAGTTCGTGATCATATCTTGTAGCTGCTGAACTGGGATGGAAGCCACAAAAGCTGATTGTTGTTATGATGGGTTCTTTTACACCATATTCTTTCCTTTGTCGCCAAATTTGATAGCAGAAGTTTAACTCGACTCATCAATTTCACGAGTTTGCATATGCTCTCTCAAAGCTGCTAGAGGCAGAATTTTTGGTGTAAGGGTGTGCTTCCCTTCTTTGACTTGCTAGAGGCAGAATTAGAGTTATCATACAAAGGATTTTCCTTGATGACAATCCCAACTTTAAAAGACTTCATCAATTGCTTAAGAATGTTCTGCATAATAATAGAACCTTGATCTTGCTTTTGGATGATCCCCTTTAAACGACTACGAGTGACAGGTCCCGTGTAAGCATTGCTTGCTACAGAAGATTTGGATGTGGCTTTTTCTTTCGTGTCATTGGTTTGCTGTAGATTTGGATGATGAGAGAGAGACAAGAGGTACAGATGTCCCATTGAATATGTCAATTTGTTCACACAAGATATTTAGAGAAATTTAATTTGTAGGAGTTGAACTTGTGTTGATGTTGATTATAATACGATGTTGTTCGATCTTTAATATTTGATCATCTGATTCTCTCTTAGTTGAATGTCTAAGCTTGATTTGAGGAAATGGAACACGTGACGTTCTTGAAGTTGGAGTCTTTGAATAAAGCTTGTATCTTCAAAGAAATTGAAATTTTCAACGATAGTTAACTTCAGAAGTTATGGAGTTTTTTTTTTTTTTTGGCTCAATTAAACTTTAGCCAACTAAATAATATTTAATTGAACAAAAAAGGCTTAGTTTTTGGCTCAATTGAACTTTAGCCCAAGTAAATAATATTTAATTAAACCAAAATAATTAACTTGATTCAATAGTCAAAATGAAAACGTGCCTCATTAGAATTGACCAAATTAAGTCATCAAATTTAATTTAAGACACATACCAATTTTTAATTAGTCTCAAATTCAATTATTTGTATTTTTCATCATTAATTTAATAAATAACGTGGTAATTTATGATTGATCTCAAAATTTCTTATTCCACAATCTCTCTCCCAGAATTTCTTTCTTCTATTTTTAAACGATTTATTCTTTTGATAAAATCTCATATCTCATCTTCATCGTTTTCGACAAGATTTTTTGAAGCTACATCATCTTCATCATATTTGAGAATATCAAAATCGTTTAAATATTATTTTAACATGATCTAAACGATTGTTTACCATTGTCAACACGATCATCTACCATTATCAACACGATCATTTACCGTGGTCAACACAACCGTTTTAACTTGAAGTTTTTTTTCATCGTTTAAAAAAAGCTACACAATCGTGTTGATATGATCTAAACAATCACTTACCATAATCAACACGATCGTTTAGAAGAAGATTATTCACACACACATTTGAGGTAGATAATCATGTGTTGACTAGGGTAATTTTGATATTTTTCTTCATAAGTTTATGGACTTTTTTCGTTTTCGAAATTGTTATATAAAGTATAAATATTTTACCAATTTGTTGTATTTTTTAAAAAACCCCTTAAATTTACGGGTTAATCACAAATCAAATAACAAAAATAATCATAGTATAAAACTTGAAGAAAAGAGTTTAATATGTATTTAGGTTAGAATTGCGCAGCTCTGGAAGCAACAATTTGAACGTGTGGATCACTCAAATCCGAACACACACGATATAGTTGAAATAAGTTTATTGGAAAAGAAATCCTGAAGTGATGAATTGTTCGTACTTTTATATAACCAAATGGGGAGTAAAACTAGGGATGAGCATCATGAAATCAAAGCTGACAGACAAAAACCAACCAACCCAACTTTGATGAATGTTTAGTCGATGTGCCTAAAAAAGGCTCAAACCGACCTTAAAAAGATTTCTGAAGAAAATTAAAACAAAATTAAAACAAAAACTAGAAATAAGGACTAAATTTGTGGCAATAGCATCTAAAGACAAAGCAACCCAATCCTTCCGTATAAAGAAGGAAAATAATTCGCACAGTGCAACCGAGATTGGAGTCTCTTGTTAAGACAAGGTACAAGACTACACTAAAAAATTTCTATTGCAATAAAGCCACCACATCATAGCTATGTCAAATGGGGGAAAACACTTATTTTCTCGTAGCAGTTGAGGCCAAGGAAATGGAATCTCTGTTCTGTGGCATACAACAAACAAATAATCTACATCCAGCAGTACTAACAATAAAGTTAACTTACAGCAGCAACCGTGCGGAATTCCTCTTCTGTTATAGACCGTATGCCATTTTCGTCAGCAGTCACTTCCTCTGTTTCATCATTTGGAGGATAGCCACGTGTTCGTCCAAGTAACCATTGGTCAATTACGCCACAGTTGATTGCATACTTTATTGAGCGTTCTAAGTATCCCTTATCAGTAACCAGATGGGGCTGAACTGATAACATTCTCATTAGAGCTGCAATGATGCACCAACAAGAGGTTAGCAAAAATCATAAAAGTTTAACTAAGATTCAACTTGTTTGGAAACAATCCTTATTTAATAATGTTTACCTGCTACAATGCCGTCTCCTGACGCTGACATATCAGAAGTGAAAGGGGTAAGTGGGGCATCTTCCATTCCAAGAATAGCGCCATCATGCTCCTCTGTATAGTAGTGTATTTTAGAAGTTCCGTTAGTCACAAACAAGACCTTGAGATTTCTATGCCAAAGTGGCTTAATAACTTCTGGTTCATAGTGGACAAATTTTGAACTATCATTGTTTCTGGTGTCAAATTCCTCTGATGGCTGGATCCCACAAAGGAACTCGAGCTCTTGCTTCGTGACCTCAATAATATCTGCAAGATTCCACACTTGTTGTATGAACTCTTTTGTTTCATCACGAGAGTGCCAAAGAGGTAAAGGAAGGTTCAAATCGTAAAAAATAACGCTCCCCAACTTTCTAGCGATTTTAATGGCTTTCATTGAAGTTGATCTCATATTCGGATCAAGGAGGGAATGTGTGCCGAAGTAGAACATTTTAGCCTGCAAAACAGGATGCCAAAGGTACACTAGAACATATGAGTCTAAGATATTTGAGAGAGAAAAAAGGGAGTCTAAGATAACCTCGAGATTAAGTTCATATAAGGTAACTATGACCTGAGTACGAAACTGCAGACCTTTAACATTGCTAGTATCTTTTTCCTTTATTTTATTATTCCAATTCTCACCCTTAAAGCTCAAGCGACATTTGAGAGTGATTTGATATATAAACATTCATTTATAGTGTCCACAATAAAATATTAGATTGTATGTGAGGAATATATTCTACATGAACAATATCGGAACAATGACCAGAACGCTGAGACAGAATATTGCAGATTATGCTCGAAAACTAGTAAATTAAACAGCTTGATATATAATGTGCACAGAGCCCGTAGATTGTTTGTTAAAAAAATTACTTGTAATCTCCACACTTTCATGGGAAAAAAAGGAATAAAATTCAGTTTAGTATTTTCTTTTTAATACAATGAATTTTGTATCTTTTACCTCCTTTAACACATCTATGTTTATCTCTGACTTTGATAAAGAATCTTCTGCACTAGATTTAACACAAGTCATCTTCAAGCGACCCCTCTTGCCAATTTTCATCTGCGACACAGCTGTTGTCCGCTTACTGTCAACCTGAACTGATCGAGTCTGAACATTGTTCACATTCATATAATATAACATGGCCTGACCATAGTCATCATCTCCAAGTTTTCCCATAAAAGCTACTTTTCCACCTAAGCTTGAAAGTGCAATTGCAACGCTTCCTGCAGATCCTCCAGGCGCCCTAACAAACTTTTCTGGGGCCCATAATGCATCTTTCAGTCTGTTGTGGATTTCATAATCGAGAAGTCTGTTTGCTGGCCTTCCTGAAGGCACAAAAGCATGGTGTGCAGCTCCAAAACAACAAACAAGAGGAGGCCAACTGTACGTGACACTCACATCATCTCCCTCATCAATACCAAAATCAAATTCCCCATCACTTTCATCAACATCATTCCCAATGAGCAAGGAATTTTCACCATCACTAACTTTAGATTCACTAAACTGAAGGTCCATACTATTATCCTTCTTCTTTGGCTTCCTCCCTCGTCTTTTCTTCACCTCAGCTTTATTGTCCTCCACGCTAGTTGAGGTAGATGCAGCTATGAATTCATTTATTGGTTCAGCACTTACAAGATATAAAAATGAATGAATAAGCTAAATGGCGCCACACTATGAGCATAAATGCTAGATAAAAGCTTGGAGATGGTTCAGCACTTACCTTTGCTTCGAGACACTCTCGAGGTTGTCTTAAAATCTTCTACAGATGCATTAACAATGCTTTCCTCAACTTCAGTCTCATTCACTGAAGATACTAATTCACTTTTTAGGTTCGGAGTATCGTCTGAGGTTTTCTTTCTAGTCTTTTTGGTGGTACGTCTAGGTGTCCTAGGAGTCTTCTTTTTTGCAATCTCCTCCTCATTGAATCCGTCTTGAACTAAGCTTTCTGAAACTTTCTTCTTAGAAATTGCTGTAATAGCCCATTTATAACGTACTCTAAGATCCTGATGTTGGTTTAAGTTGAGGGATGGGCAGTAGTGAAATGTCCAACTTGGCTCGCATCTGTATCATTTAAGAAACTTGTACATAAAACATTCTTTGCCTTTACAGGGCTGTTGGAGAGTAACATAAGAGTACATTAAGAAAATTCATAAGCACCTTAAATGCTTTGTGAGAAGGTACATGTAGAGTGCTTTTGTCTAAAGTGCTTGAACGAAAAGCCTTTTAAAAGCAGTTTTAAGAATGTAGAACTAATGTTACTAAAAGCCTGGTTGGATAAGTAGTTCGAAAGTCATTCCAAACCTGTCCTGAGCTTTTTAAAAAACTTTATAATCGTTTTGAACATGGTAACTAAAAGATAGTGGAAGTTTTGGGGAACAACAAAAAGTTTGAATGGGGTTCAAATGTCTGTCACCATCCAAAAGAAATTCATATCAGACCCACTTAAACTAAACAAATTATGATAATTCAAAGCAAGTTAAGCCGATGAAATTGTAAGCACAAATTCAATATTCCCTTAACATTACTACATTTTCAAATCTACAACAATAGCCAAACAAAGTAAACCCAGCTGAGAATGCAATTCCAACCATTTTCCCCAATTTGGGTTACGTGAATTAACAAGCAAGCTAAAAGTGAATCTGGGCAAAGCTAAAGTATATCAGATTAACTTTTTTGGGGGTGATTTTGAAAAATTAAAAGATGAACGAAGTTGAGGAATGAGAAAGTAGAGAACCTGGGAATAAGAAGAAGCTGAGTAAATGAAGAAGCCATAAACATGACTTGGGATTCCTTCAGAAATGGAAGGCCAGTGAAATTCATCTCCCCATCGGCGTTTCTCTTAGTCCTTAACCACGAGAGAGGAGAGCGAACGAGGGTTTAAGAGTGCGAGAGAGATTTTTGTGAGCCTTCAAATGGATTTGGGGGGAGGATGGTGAGGATGGGTTCTCCTGTAAAACGGTGCGCTTCGAACACGTACGTTGAATCGAAAACCCAAAACCCAAAACCCAAACGCCCAAGGGTTCTCCGCTTTCATTACACGAGTATCGATAACAAATTAGGATTTGTTTGATAACGTGCTCGTTTACTCTATCTAGTTTTCTAAGAAACAAATGTGTTTGATAATGTTTTTTGTTTCTTATTATCGAAAATAATTAGAAACGTTTCCTTCTAAGTTAAGGATTAGTGGGAACAATTAAAATAAGTTTCTCTTGTTTCGTTCCCAACTTTTTCTTTCTGTTTCTCTTTTCATCTTTACGTTTTCAACTTCTCTCTTCCAAGTTATCTTTCTCTCCTCACGATTTCTTCTTCTCCATTATCTTCTCCCTTCTTTGGCTACACCATTCTCTGGCTAGGCGTTCCTCTTCGATTCTCCGTTCCTTTTCTCTCTTCTCCAACTAGGTGTTCCTTTCCTCTCTTCTCTAGCTCTCTATTCCTCTTTCACCTAAGTGTTCCATTTCCTCTCTTCTCTAGCTCTCCATTCCTCTTTCACCTTTATTCTTCGGGTAAAGGTATGTGTTTGTTTTTCATTCCTCTTTCACCTCTGTTCTTCTATTTCTTGATTGATCTGTCTCCTGTCGATCTTCATCTCCATTAAATTAGGGTTTCCAAATTTTTTTGTTTATATGTTTTTTCTAATGTGTTTTGTTCCTCTTTCATCATGTGGATCTTGATGTGTGTGTATTTTAATTTCCATTTTTTTGTTGATACGTTTCGTTGTTGTTCCGATTCTTCCCCACGACTTCTGACCTTTCTCTTACTACAGATCTACGTTATTTTTTTTTGTTGCCTACCACTACATATATGTGTTTTCTTTATTTTAAATTTCAAATGAATCCTACATTTTTCTGTATTTTGTGACCTTAATTTCTTTCTCTCTCCACTTCTATAATGGGGTTTAGTTTTGTTTCTTCAAGAATGATGTTTTTTTTTCCTTTTTTTTTCTTAGAGGCATAGTTCTAGAGATCAAAAGAGTACCGTGGATTCATATCACAAAAATTGGATTTAGAAATATAATGTCTTTGATTTAAGGTTCTTCTTTTAGCTCATAAAGCTTTGATTTAAAGGGAAGAAGTCATGATAATCAGGTTTTGGAGGTGAAGGGTGGGGTGTAGTAAGTATATGGATTGTGATTTTTTATCCATCAAATAGGAGGTGGGCAATTTTGATAATTTTGCTTGGTTTAATTTCTTTAAATGTGGAAAAAAAAGAAAATGGAAATTAAGTGTAAATATAAATGGTTTTATTAAATAAATTAAAGAAAAGAAAGAAAAGAAAGGATAAAAAGAAACAAAAAAAAGAAGAAGATTTCATTTTTTCTTTTCTTCTTCTTCTTCTCTTCCCTTCACCGCCAAGCATTTTGAAGACAAATTCTCATCCAACTTCCATTTCTTTCCTTCTTCAATTTGCATAGAACATTTAAGAGAGATTTTGGAAGAAGAAGAGGAATTTTACTAGAATTTTGAGATTGAAGAAGAGGAGGAGAACTCAAGCAAAGTGTATCCATGGCTGAATTTTGGTTCATTCTGCACATCACTGGATTTTAATTCGGTTTGAACTCTTCAAAAGGAATTAAGAGGTAAGGTTTACATTTGCTGAAAGTTAACTCATTTTCAAACAAACTTTATGAAGAAAGTTGGAGCAAATTCGGATATTCATTGGGTGCGTTTTGATGAAGAAAATAGGGCAGTTGGTTTTCACTCGAAATCAGGAGGTCTCTAGTTTTTCTTGTATTTTAGAGTGTACTGGTAGAGTTAGAATCTCTATTTGGTATGGTTGGAAATCTTATCAAATTTACTACAACGTTCATGAAGAAATCGTGAACCAAAAATGACTAAAAATAAGTTAAATTGTAGGGATAAGTTAAAGAGGTCGTGTGTGCGCGATTATGAAAGTGGTTCTGTTTCGAGGCTTATCTGACTTTATGCACGGGGAATAAGATTTATATGTCTTCAGGTAAGTTTTAGAGGATCTCAAAATAAATATTTTGATATAAAGAACACTCATTTTGGTTAAGTATTGAGAAAGTTATAGTCATTTGAAGTTTATGTTAGAAATCTGGAAATTTTAGAGAGTTGTTGAAATAAGATTTTATTTCTTAAGCTTTGTTTTCGTGAGCGTCATCTTTGGTGCGACATGTTATGTATATCTTTAGGAAACCAGAATGTTTAGAGTTTTAATACTCGGTTGGGTTGTTGGCAGGTCGAGAAGAATTAAATCGAGCTTATAGACCAAGGATCTAGCCGAAGACGGTGAATGACTGTTGAATAAGAAATTTTGGAACCAATCACAAATTGCCACATCATTTACTAAAATAATTATAATTGGGATTAACTAAAAATTGGCATGTATCCAAAATTAAATTTAAAGATAAATTGGACAATTCTAATGATGTCACGTATCTTTATTATGACAATTGGGTCAAATTAATTATTTTGGTTCAATTAAATATTAATTAGTTAGGCTAAAATTCAATTGAGCCCAAAGATAAGCTTAATTTAGCCTAAAATAAAATATGACCCAAATCCATGTGATTGAGCCCATGGGTATGGTCCATGGACCAGAACAGGCTCAAATCCATAAAAGCCCACCAGGGAACTCTATAAATAGACGAGTTCTCTTCATTTGTAGGGGTTGGAAATTTTTGACTCCAGGAGGTCTAGAGAGAATTCTCCAGAGAGATAAAAACCTCCTCAACTCCTGAAGTCGACCACCCTCGAAGATTGAAGCTCTTGAAGATACAAGCTTTCTTCCAAGACTCCAATTTCAAGAACATCTTCGAAGATTGAAGCTCCTTTGAAGATCCAAGCTTTCTTCCAAGTCTCCAACTTCAAGAACACCTTCGAAGATTGAAGCTCCTTTGAAGATCCAAGCTTTCTTCCAAATCTTCAACTTCAAGAACACCCTCGAAGATTGAAGCTTCTTCGAAGATACAACCTTTCTTCCAAGACTCCAACTTCAAGAACATCACGTGTTTTGCTTCCTCAAATCAAGCGTAAGCATCCAGCCAAGAAAGAATCAGAGGATCAAATTCTAGAGATCGAACCACATCACATCAAATCAACATAAATACAACATCAACACAAGTTCAACTTCACGAAACAAATTTCTTCAGAAATCTCGTGTGAACAAATTGGCACGCCAAGTGGGACATCTCTACCTCTCATCTCTCTCTCATCATTCAAATCTACAAGAAAATCAATGGCATCAAAGAAGGTTGCGTCTAACTCTTCTGTTGCAAGCGACGCTTACACAGGACCCATCACCCGTAGTCGTTCTAAGGGAATCATTCAAGAGCAGGATCAAGGTTCTAACGTCGCTTAGAGCATTCTCAAGCAATTGATGGAGTCTCCTAAAGTTGGGATTCTCATAAAAAAAAATCCTTTGTATGATAGTTCTGATTCTGCCTCTAGCAAGTCAAAGAAGGAAGCACATCCTGACGTGATGTCTGTCATGATGGCTGATATAACGACCGAAGCTGCCATGGCAGAGATGAAGAGGAAAATTAACTTCCTGATGAATGTTGTGGAGGAACGAGACCATGAAATCACAGCTTTGAGGGAGCAAATGCGGACTCGTGAAACTGCTGAGTCAAGTCAAACTCCTATTGTCAAAGCTACTGATAAAGGAAAGAATGTGGTACAGAAAAACCAACCACAACAACAATCAGTCTCTGTTGCTTCTCTTTCAGTTCAGTAGCTACAGGATATGATCGCGAATTCCATTAGAGCTTAGTATGGTGGACAGCTGCAAACTACTTTCATGTACTCTAAGCCGTACACCAAGAGAATCGATAACTTGAGAATGCCACTTGGGTACCAACCTCCAAAATTCCAGCAATTCAATGGAAAAGGCAACCCAAAGCAACATATCGCCCACTTCGTCGAAACATGTGAAAATGCAGGATCAAGAGGAGACCAACTTGTCAGGCAATTCGTTCGAAGCTTGAAAGGAAATGCTTTCGAGTGGTATACTGATCTAGAGCCAGAAGTAATTGATAGCTGGGAGCAGCTGGAAATAGAGTTTCTCAACCGCTTTTATAGAACTAAGCGTGTCGTCAGCATGATGGAGTTAACAAATACAAAACAGCGGAAGGGAGAGCCAGTCATCAACTACATAAATCGATGGAGAGCTCTAAGCCTGGATTGCAAAGACAAACTCACACAACTATCTGCAGTAGAGATGTGCACCCAAGGTATGCATTGGGAACTTCTCTATATTTTACAGGGAATAAAACCTCGCACGTTTGAAGAATTGGCAACTCGCGCCCATGATATGGAGTTGAGTATAGCTAACAGAGGAGCAAAAGATTTCTTGGTTCAAAGAACAAGGAGTGACAAGAATGAAATCAATGACACTAAAAAGATTGCAAATAATGTCCTAAACGAGTCTATGCTTGTCCAAGAGACTCTATTGAAATCTTTCTCTAAAAGAAAAGAAACAAAACATAAAAGAAATCATGATGGCGATGAAAAGCGACGCCCAACTCTTAGAGAAAGATAGAAAAAAGTTTATCCCTTTCCTGACTCTGATGTTGCAGACATGTTGGAGCAATTAATAGAGAAGCAACTTATTCAGTTGCCAGAATGTAAACGACCGGAGCAAGCAGGAAAAGTAGATGATCCTAACTACTGCAAGTATCATCGAGTCATTAGTCACCCTGTTGAAAAGTGCTTCGTGTTAAAGGAGCTAATTCTAAAGTTAGCTCGTGAAAATAAGATTGAGCTGGATATTGATGAAGTAGCTCAAACAAATCATGTTGCAGTCAATATACTTCAAGTGTTCCGCCATCAATTGTAAACCCGATATTTTCTTTGTTTAATTTCTTTAAATCTGGAAAAAAAAGAAAAAAAATGGAAATTAAGTGTAAATATAAATATATATATATATATATATATATTTATATATTAAATAGTTTTATTAAATTAATTAAAGAAAAGAAAGAAAAGAAAGGACAAAAAGAAGAAAAGAATTAGAAAATTTCATTTTCTCTTTTCTTCTTCTTCTTCTCTTCCCTTCACCGCCAAGTTTGAAGACATCCAAGTTCCCTTTATTTTTTTGTTCTTTTTCCTTCTTCAATTTGCAGAGAACTTCTAAGAGAGAGTTTGGAAGAAGAAGAGAAATTTTACTAGAATTTTTAGGTTGAAGAAGAGGAGGAGAACTCAAGCAAAGTGTATCAATGGCTGAATTTTAGTTCATTCTGCACATCACTAGTTTTTAATTCGGTTTGAACTCTTCAAAAGGAATTAAGAGGTGAGATTTACATTTACTGAAAGTTAACTCATTTTTAAACAAACTTTATGAAGAACGTTGGAGCAAATTCGGATTTTCATTTGGTGCTTTTTGATGAAGAAAACAGGGCAGTTGGTTTTCACTTGAAATCAGGAGGTCTCTGGTTTTTCTTGTATTTCAGAGTGTATCGGTGGAGTTAAAATTTCTATTTGGTATGGTTGGAAATCTTATTCAATTTACTACAACTTTCATGAAGAAATTGTAAACTAAAAACGACTAAAAATTGGTTAAATTGTAGGAACAAGTTAAAGAGGTCGTGTGCGCGCGATTCTGGAAGTGGTTCTGTTTTGAGGGTTATATGTGTTTATGCACGGGGAATCAGATTTATATGTCTTCAGGTAAGTTTTAGAGGATCTCAAAATGAAGAGTTTTATATAAAGAACACTCATTTTGGTTAAGTATTGAGAAACTTATAGTTCTTTGAAGTTTATGTTAGAAATCTGGAAATTTTAGAGAATTGTTGAAATAGGATTTTATTTCTTAAGCTTTGTTTTCGAGCGTCATCTTTGGTGCGACATGTTATGTATATCTTTAGGAAACCAGAATGTTTAAGGTTTTAATACTCGGTTGGGTTGTTGGCAGGCCGAGAAGAATTAAACCGAGCTTATAGACCAAGGATCTAGCCCAAGACTGTGAGTGATAAAACCAACTTTGAAATATTTTCCATAATTGTTATTATGATTGAATGCGATAAATGTTTATTTACGAAGCCATGAAAGGTATTTGAATTTCATGACTATTTTCAAGTATACATTTGGAGACTAGATTTCTTAAAGAAATTTATGCTAGCACGTAGATATTAAATGTTTGGAAAGTATTTAAACCACAATATTTTAAGCAAAGCATGAATTAGTATGAAGTTTTGTTTTAAGAACTACAATTTTCCACGAAAGAGCTGAGTAAAGTTCGAGCTTTGTGTAAAATTTATAAGCAGGCATGTTTTAATATTTTATGATGATTTATGAAATTTTCATTAACTACATGACTGAGATCTTGAGCCTGAGGCTAGAGATTACCGTGTGCACACTTGTTAGATTTCGTTGTTGACGTTGAGTGTACTCCGTAACAACGATGCTGTCGTGAGTGCTGGGCGGGCCCCACTACGACAAAGACGATGGGAGTGCTGGGCGGGCCCCACTACATCGTAGTGCTTGTAAACGTTGTTGTACTAGGTGTACCCTACACAACGTAGATTCGTCATGTTAGTTAAAATGCTTCGATATACTTGATATGCCTTGCTAGATTTCAATGATGAACATGCTGAGTATTTAAGGAAGCTATTCTTACTATTACACATTTACATTTACGACTTGTATAAACAGATTTATATGTGTAAAGTTTTCACGTGCTCTTATCTTTAAATTCATAGTTTTAAACTGAGTCACTCACTGAGCTCCATAGCTCACCCTTTCCAAAATGTTTTACCCATTTACCAGGTAGAGATCGACTTCCCGGTGCCTGATAGACTGCCTTAGTCTGCGGAAGCTTCATTATTGATTGCCAGTACGTGTTTTGAGTTGGGCATAAAGTCTGTTGTGTTGTGATGTATTCACACCCTTGTATGTTATAGATACCACGGTTTGTATAAGCTTTAGGAGCTGTAGTTGTGTAAATTTTGTTGGTTATATTTTGATTAAGGTGTCTTTAGGTTTACTCGTGAAATTGGTAAATTTTGAGGTACACTTCATGTATGTGTTTGACTAGCTGTGTTTGACTAGCCTAGGATCTAATGTGTTTTGTGGCATGTACAATAGTTTATATACTAGATTGGCAAGTTCATCACATGAAAGTTTTAAGCAGAGTCGACAGATACAGGTACAGAATAACGTTGTACGTCGGCTTCACGCCATCTTTCGGTCTAAGGTAGCAGGTAGTCCGGGAGGGGGTGTGACAACTTGGTATCAGAGCAGTTTGCTCCATGGGAATTAAGGTAGAGCGGTTAGCTCTAAGAAGAAACTAGAAAGTAAAAAATTGAACGTCAAGTTAGCTTAAAGGGAACTAGTGGAGTATGGTCTAGGTAAGGGTAGAAGTGAGTCCAATTATTATTAATACGTGAGTAGACATTTAGTATCATGCATTTGAGTTAAGTATTTATAGTATGTCTAATGTGTTGACATATTATAGGAGTCATGCCACCATGTACTGGTAGACGACGCCGGCTGAATCAGGACGGGATGCAAGGTCCTACCCAAGGTCCATCTGTAGGGGAATCTAGTACCCTAGGAGTTCGAGGTGGTGCAGGAAACGAGCAGTTTGCGAGAACAACACAGGAAATAGGAAGGACAGATAGAGCAGAGCCTAGTGATCCAGAAAAGGCATACGGAATTGAACGGCTGAAGAAGTTAGGGGCTACAGTGTTTGAAGGTTCCACAGATCCAGCTGATGCAGAGAACTGGTTGAATATGCTTGAAAAGTGTTTTGATGTGATGAATTGTCCTGAGGAGCGAAAGGTTAGATTGGCCACATTTTTGTTGCAAAAAGAGGCTGAAGGATGGTGGAAATCTATATTAGCAAGACGCAGTGATGCACGTGCTTTAGACTGGCAGACTTTTAGAGGCATATTCGAAGATAAGTATTATCCCAGCACATACTGCGAAGCCAAGAGGGATGAATTTCTGGGGTTGAAACAAGGATCACTTTCAGTGGCTGAGTATGAGAGGAAGTATACCGAGCTTTCACGGTATGCTGACGTTATTATAGCTTCTGAGAGTGACAGGTGCCGAAGGTTTGAAAGAGGGTTGCGTTTTGAAATACGTACCCCAGTTACAGCCATTGCTAAGTGGACGAATTTCTCTCACTTAGTGGAGACTGCCCTTCGTGTGGAGCAGAGTATAACAGAAGAGAAATCGGCAGTGGAGCTTAGTTGTGGGACTTCAACAGCTAGTGGATTTAGAGGCCGTGAGCAGCGGAGGTTCACGCCTGGGATAAATATTTCAAGCCGTCAAGATTTTAAGAATCGCTCTGGAGGCCAAGCATCGAGGAACGTGAGTTATGGTAGTGTTTTTCAGAGACAGAGCCAGAGAATACCTAGTCAACCCATTAGATCAACAGTAAGATCGCAACCAGGTCAGGAGTCCATTGCTAGTACCGTCAGGCGAATACCATGCACGAGTTGTGGCAGGAACCATCGGGGTCAGTGTTTGGTAGGTGCTGGTGTATGTTACCAGTGCGGACAGCCAGGACATTTCAAGAAAGATTGTCCGCAGTTGAACATGACAGTTCAGAGAGATCAGGGAGTTGGGTCCCAGACAATTGAGCAATCGAGAGTTTCAGTGGTTCCAACAGAGGGCACCAGTGGTGCAAGGCAAAAGGGAGTTGTTGGAAGACCGAGGCAACAGGGAAAAGTCTATGCTATGACTCAACAAGAAGTAGAGGATGCACCAGACGTTATTACTGGTACGATTCTTATTTGTAATGTACCTGCAGATGTTTTATTTGATCCAGGTGCTACGCATTCCTTTGTTTCTAGTATATTTCTGACTAAGTTGAATAGGATGCTAGAGCCTTTATCTGAGGGGTTAGCTATATACACTCAAGTTGGTGACGTTTTACTTGTTAATGAGGTGTTACGTAATTGTGAAGTTTTAGTAGAAGGTATCAGTTTGCTAGTGGACTTGCTACCACTAGAGTTGCAGAGGTTAGATGTAATTTTGGGAATGGATTTCTTATTTTCTCATTATGCATCTATGGATTGCCATAGGAAGGAAGTGGTTTTCAGAAAACCAGGCTTTGCTGAAGTGGTTTTTAGAGGTATGAGGAAGGCCGTTTCTAGAAGTCTAATCTTAGTTTTGAAAGCTGAGAAATTACTGAGGAAGGGTTGCACAGCGTTTCTTGCACACATCGTAGTAGTGCAGAGAGAAAAACTAAAGCCAGAAGATGTTCCTGTGGTGAAAGAGTTTCTTGATGTATTTCCAGATGATCTGTCAGGTTTGCCACCTGATAGAGAGATTGAGTTCACCATTGAATTATTACTAGGAACAGCACCTATTTCACAGGCCCCGTATAGAATGGCTCCAAGCGAGCTAAAAGAATTGAAGATGCAGTTACAGGAACTAGTTGACAAGGGATACATCAGGCCTAGTGTTTCGCTGTGGGGAGCACCAGTGCTTTTTGTGAAAAAGAAAGATGGTACCCTCAGATTATGTATTGACTATAGACAGTTAAACAAGGTTACAATACGTAACAAGTATCCTTTACCACGCATCGATGACTTATTTGATCAACTAAGGGGAGCAACGTTGTTCTCTAAGATTGACTTAAGGTCAGGATACCACCAGTTGAAGGTTAGAGAATCAGATATTGCTAAGACAGCATTTAGAACGAGGTATGGGCATTATGAGTTTCAAGTTATGCCATTCGGTTTAACGAATGCGCCAGCGGTTTTCATGGATCTCATGAACAGGATCTTCCATCGGTATTTAGATCAGTTTGTGATTGTGTTCATTGATGATATATTAGTTTACTCAGTTGACAGAGAATCTCATGAGGAACATCTGAGGATTGTTCTACAGACTCTACGTGAAAAACAGTTATACGCTAAGTTCAGCAAATGTGAGTTCTGGTTGGAACAGGTAGTATTTTTGGGGCATGTAGTTTCAGCAAAAGGAGTTAGTGTCGATCCACAAAAAGTAGAAGCGGTTGTCAATTGGGAAAGACCAATTAGTGCGACAGAAGTACGTAGTTTCCTGGGTTTGGCAGGATACTATAGGCGTTTTATTGAGGATTTCTCTCGATTGGCATTGCCTTTGACCGCTTTGACAAGGAAGAATGTTAAGTTTGAGTGGTCAGATAAATGCGAGCAAAGTTTTCAGGAATTGAAGAAAAGACTAGTTACAGCACCTATTTTGGCACTTCCTGTAACAGGGAAGGACTATGTGATTTATTGTGATGCTTCAAGGCTAGGATTAGGTTGTGTGCTTATGCAAGATGGGAATGTAATAGCTTATGCTTCAAGGCAGTTGAAGGAGCATGAGTGTAATTACCCTACCCATGATCTTGAGCTAGCAGCAGTTGTTTTAGCACTAAAAATCTGGAGACACTATTTGTTCGGGGAAAAGTGCCATATTTTCACAGATCATAAAAGTCTGAAGTATATTTTTGATCAAAAAGAGCTAAATCTGAGACAAAGGCGATGGCTAGAACTGATTAAAGATTATGATTGTACTATAGAGTATCATTCAGGTAAGGCCAACGTAGTAGCAGATGCATTAAGTAGGAAGTCAAGACTTCCGAAGAGTGCCTTGTGTGGTATTCGAGTAGCTTTGTTGAATGAGTTAAGAGGTTCCAAGGCAGTAGTAACTACAGAGGATTCAGGAAGTCTCTTAGCTCAATTTCAGGTTCGGTCTTCTCTAGTAACTGAGATTGTAAGAAGACAGTCACAAGACAGTAATTTACAGAAGAAGTTTGAGAAATCCAAGAAAGGCTTAGAGGTGGAGTTTGAGCTGAGAACAGATGGAGCCATTGTTAAACAAGGAAGATTATGTGTTCCGAATATCAGTGAGCTTAAGAATGCTATTCTAGAAGAAGCTCACAGTTCAGCTTACGCTATGCATCCAGGTAGCACCAAGATGTACAGAACTTTAAAGAAAACTTATTGGTGGTCTGGAATGAAGCAAGAGATAGCTGAATATGTTGATAGATGTTTGATTTGT